>NC_058132.1:459409747-459433373 GCF_016433145.1 Gracilinanus agilis
CCTTCCTTCCTTCCTTCCTTCCTTCCTTCCTTCCTTCCTTCCTTCCTTCCTTCCTTCCTTCCTTCCTTCCTTCCTTCCTTCTCCCCTCTGTCCCTTCCCATCTCTAGGCCCAGCTTTCAATCCACTGAGCCACCTTCCGCCCCACTACAGTGTGACTTTTTAATGAATGCTAAATGATGGTAATAAAATCTCATTGTATTAACCTGGGAACACAGAGGCCTAGTTGCTCTCAGAGTCAAGAGGACTTGAGTCCTGGTTTTATCTCTGGCATATGCTGGTTGTGTGAACCTGGGTAAGTCATTTATCTCTTAGTGTATCTAGGGAACTCTTGAAGACTAAATTGCAGAATAGCTGCTGATCTGCATTGTTAGAGGAAGTAACCACTAAAGAATTCCCTCCTATACCAAATAAATCACAGGTGTAGAACCTACATAATTTCAAGAGATAAACTAGAAATTAGTGAGTTTCTAAAGTTCTAGAAGATGATTACAAAAGCAGGAATGGTGTCATGGAATAAACGCTGGATTTGTTCTCAGAAGACTTGAGTTTAAATCTTAGCCAGTGCCTCAGACCTGGGTTCAAATCTTTCCTCTGAGATTTATTACCTTAATTTCCCCAGGCCTCAGTTTCCTCATCTGTAAAATGAGATTGGACTAGATGTCCCCTGAGGTCCCTTTGTAGGAAATATAAGTAAAGGTAATGGGGTCACCAGGGATATTATAAATAAACTAAGTGGTTTGTGGGAACACACACTGGGATTTATGAGAGACTAAACCTGGACATGAAGACTTGAACAGCCAAGCTGCTCCTAACTGACAAAGGACAGTTAGCCAACTGTCACTCTGGCCAGAGGCTTTGAATTCAACAGACAAGGTAACAGGATATAACTGGGTTTAATTATGAACAACTAAAAGGTGGGATAGGAATATCTACTCTAAAACCTTAAATCTAATGATATAACCCACAGGGAAAGGGGAGACATTTCTACACTAACTTAGTAATCTAAACTGACAGGGCCCAAGGAGCAGGAATCTCTGGGTGACTGCCTCAGACCTGGAACCTGCCAGGCTTAAGCAGCTCAGCTAGGGGCTTTGTGGTTTTGGGATTCTCACTGCAATCCACTGATGATCTCTGGATGCCAAGAGCCAAGGTAGTCTCAGGTACCAAGTAGGGAGGGTTTTACTTGAAACGCTGTCCACCAGATCTCAAAACTTTCTCCTCTTCCTTGGTACAGGACTGTTGATTTTCTCTCTCTGTTAGATGCCACCACTCAGGATCCCAGGGGAAAATCAGGAAGCAAGGTGTCCTTTGCTCTGTGATCTCCCAGGCTGGCAACAGTTTTTGCCTACCACTAATGGAGTCCTCACTCAGGGCACAGACACTTTCTCCTCCTTCATTCTATCCTGGAATTCCCAGCTCCAGCTCCTTCCTGCTAGATACATCTTAATACCTAATCAATAACTAATCTTATCTTCCTCACAACACCTTCCATCTCTTGATCTATTATCCCTTACAACTCTCTGATCCTGGGCAGATAATTCTTCCTCACTATCCCTTGGCTTTGTCTTTTTAAAAGGAGGTAGATCAACTTAAGTTTTTATAATTTACACTAATATTTTATTTTTTAAAGTCAAATACATGAAAAAACAGTTTTTAAACCTTCATTTTCTTTAAATTTGAGCCCAATTCTCTCTCTTCCTCCTTCCCTCCACTATCCCTCCCCAAAATGGCAAGCAATCTGATACAGATTTTACATGTCTAATAACATAGAACATCTTTCCATAGTAGTCTTTTTGTGAAAGAGAACTTAAACAAGTGAAAAAAAGTGAAGAAATAAAGTGAAATATAGGATGTCTTTGCATTCAGGCACCATCATTTCTTTCTCTGGAGGCAAATAGCATTTTTATCATGAGTGCTTGAGGATTTTCTTGGATCACGTCTTGCTAGGTCATTGCAAAGTCATTTATAAATATTTACCATGTATTATTGCTGTTACTGTGTACAATATTCTCCTGATTCTGCTCATTTCACTTTGCATTAGTTCATATAATCTTTCCAGGCCTTTCTTAAATCATTCTTTACATCATTACAATCACATACCCCAACTTGTTCAGCCATTCCCCAGTTTATGGACATTTAGTTTCTAATTCTTTGCCAACAAAAAATAGCTGCTATAAACATTTTTGCACAAATATGTCCTTTCCCCTTTTAAAAATCTCTTTGGGATAATAGTGTAGACCTTCTTATATTCCCCATTTAAAATCCTACTCTAAAAATCTACTCTGGTGTTCTTGAAGGTAATATCAACAGACTAGCAACTGACAGGTCCTGCTGAACTGAAAAAGCCTTTTAGTAATGATGACTAAGTCTGGCTAATTTTGATGAGACCTCTTTTTGCCAGGTTGTTCACAGAGTGATGAATTTTTTTGATCCTTGCAATGTACATATTCCTGAGATGTGTGATTTACATTGGTTGGTGGGAGTTGCACTCAAACATAGGAAATTATGGATCCTTGAAGAATCAAAGTAAGTATAATTATTAAAACTTCTGTATTGTGGAGAGTGAAGACAGGGAAAGAGAAGAGGCATGAATAAGCCAAATAAAGCCCTTTCCACTCTGTATAAAAAGAATTGATAGGAAAAGATGAGGGTGGGATGGAAGTGGACACGGCAAGAAGTATTATGGTAAAATAGATAATAACAGAAAATAACTGTAAATAGATCAATAGGTTGCCAAGCCACTATGTAATCACAGAGGGCAGACAGAACAATGAGGCAGAAATTGTTTCAAGAGCTGTCCCAGCAGGGTCTCTGGCTAGTCATTGTGGAGATTGGCAGGCCTTCCTCTTGACGTGCCTAGGGAAATTATTTTACAGTATGACAGCTGTGTACTCTGTAGACTCTAGAGTGGCTCAGTATTTTGGAATGGAAGGTTTCCTTTGACCCAAAGGAAGCTCTGTGGGCCTTTCTTTGCTAGTCTTTCTGGGTGAGTTTCTTTGATCACCCTTAGGTCTGTGGCTCAGAGTATACTATTTTCTGTATTATAGTGGTCTTGGTATATGCCATATCCTTCTTTCCCTCCAACCTGACTGACATAAAACCTGAAAATGGTTTAAAATTGGTATTATTTTAAATTTTCTACTTGGAATAGGTCTCATTTTATGGTCTATATTTTAGGCATCAGAGGTGACATGGCATAGTAAAGATCTGGCCTCATAACAAAGGTTGAGGCTTCTTGCCTTGGACACATAGAGGGTGTCTGTCCTAGCAAGTCATTTAAACTCTCATTGCCTTAGGCAACCCACTAAAGTTGCTGCTTTATATTGCTAGAATGTCTAGAATGTCTTTTCTCAAATGAAGCTATCTATACTAATTATGGTTTTGGTAAAAAAAAAAAAGTTAGGCCTATATGGGAACAAAATCTACTTATATTTGGACCATTATAATACTTTGTTGTTCTGCAGAGGGCAGACTCCTGGCTGAAAGCCAGTCAAGGGATTTAGGAAAGGGGATTAATATAAGATGACCATGATTCTTTCATACAATAAAATTGATGGATTCGGTTACAGGCTGTAGTGAATATACATAGTGTATGTGTATATATGTATATATGTATATATGAATACAAGTGAATATATTGGTATTGTTGTCTCTCCTATGGCCCCTTCTGTACTATGGAAAAAATTCATATTTTGGGGATAACATTCCACCTTCATAGTACATTCCTTCAAATTGACTTAGAATATCTTGGGAACCGTTTTATTTTTATGTGTGGTTTGAACCAAGTTTAGCGGTGTGGGAAAATCCGCATTATTCTAGAATAAGCACACAGGAAGAATTTTTGCAGAAGGTGAGAAAAAGTTGGAAGAAAGAGTTAGCTTTCCCCTTTGTGAAAGCAGGAAAGTTGGGCTCCTGCTCTGGAGTCAGATGACTTGAGATCAAATCTGAACTCTGATACTTTATATGTGACCATCTTTGTACTAACCCTTCCTGGGCTTCAATTTTTTTCATCTACAAAGTGAGGGGAGTGGACTAGAAGGCCATGAAGTCTCTTTCTTATTTAAATTTATTATCATATTATCTGACATCCTCAGCATTGGATTTAGAGTAAGGAAGACCTGAATGCAAAATATGGACTCACATATTCTCTATGTGACCCTGGACAAATCATTGGACCCTTGTCTGTTTCGGTTACTTCAAATGTAAAATGGGGATAATAATAGCTCCTGCTTGTTTTGAGGATCAAATGAAATAAAATTTGTAAAGCACTTAACACAGTGCCTGGCACATGCTGGGGCACAGACTTGATAACTATTTGTTTCCTTCCTTCCTGTTTCCTTCCTTCCTTCCTTTCTGATATGAACAATAGCTCGGGATGAGAGGCCCATGAAATTCTTTCTTAAGCCAAAGTGTTTTTTGCTTCTTTTTCAGTTTCTAAATGGGTACCAGCTATAGTGCTGACTAACTTGGTTATGGCTTCTACCTAAAATGGGCCATGGCTGTGGTTGATAAAGGATATTTTTGTCATTCTTCAGGACCTACAATGGGATGGGGAAGAGAGAAGTGAGAATATTATCCTTTATTTCATAGGTTTAATCATTCTCCTTGAACACCTAAGCAGATTAGTATAGAGCCCTAAACTTGCATTCAAGAGACCCAGGCTAAAATCCCACATCAGAAACTTATGGTGAGAACAGGAATAAATCATTTAATCTATCAGGTTTTCATATTTCTTATCAATAGCCTGGAAATAATAATTGTCCTACCTCACTGGGGTATTACAAAGCAAGTGCTATGTAAATATGACATTATTCAACATTACTTAAATTTTAGTCAAGATTTATCATAGTCTGAATATAGGTCACCTCCAAACATGAGCCACTGTATAAAATGAAATTTCTTTTTGAAATAGATACAATAACACCTCCCATTTCTATATTATTTAAAGGTTACAATGTCTTTTTCTCACAACAATGCAAAAGGGAAGAGAGTGACCACAATACTACAAGAGTATAACAATGGTTAACAATGTGATTATAGTGACATTTTTTTGCTACTCAGAAAGATGGGGGGAAATGCCAATGGGGAATTTAGGTGTGGGGTTTCTACTGCTTCCCCAGCACCATAGTGCAGTATGTGTCTCAGACATGTAGTAGTAGCAAAGACCCAAAGATACCCTTATTTAGAGTTTGTAGACAAGGTTCTGATGTGTCACTAATAGCAGAATGTCTTATGGAGAGGTAGTGGTAGAGTGGATCACTAGAATAAGAATATTCTTTGAATTGCCTAGGGAGAAAATGGAAGGGAAACTAGGAAGTTTAACTTTGTGCCACAAAAAAAAGGTAAGTAAATTGGTGGGGGTAGTTGTGTGGTGGTGGTGGGGATGATACTGTAAGGGAATAAAGTTGATAGGGGGACCAGTAGTAGTTGTGTTGTGGGCAAATGTCAGTCACAAAACCAGCCCTTAAGGAAGGCTAATAATTTAGGAAGTGGGTAAAACCTGATAACATTAAACTGAAGGAATGACAGTTGGAAATTACTGGTCAACTCAAGCTGTGGTAACAAGGCTTGAATATAGTCCTTCTGTGAGTTCTTTTGGGGTTTTTGAAGAAGGCACATGGTTAAAAACCACTGTTTAATAAAGATAAATTAAGGGAAGGAGATGAGGGAATAAGGTGAAGCTTCTCTTAACAACTATGAGATAACCCAAAAGGCAGGAAGTCTGGGGATCACTATACTACAGCTATAAGGCAAGCCTGGCTGGACACAAGGGGAAAGGGTTTCTCACACAGATATCCTTGGTCTGTTGATCAGATGAGTCAGATTGTCCCAGGACCACAGGTACACAGCTGAGTAAATCCAATAGGAAAGTCAGGGAGAAATATCTATCTTATATGTCCATCATATAAGACAGCCTTCTAATCTCAACCTGCACTTTTGGAACTTGCTAGATGATGGTCTTGATGTTCATGTAGATACTTCCCAAGGCATAAAGATAACCCCAAATCCCCAGCCTCTTAGGTCAATAACTATATCTCCAACCCCTCCAAAACCAACTGCCATAGAGAGAGTCCACTGAGAGAAGTCCCTTGCTGCATTCCAGGTTTGGAATGTCCAGCCCTGTGAGTCTTTGCCTGCTTTTGCTTTCTACTCTTAAAATTCTATTTTACTAGAACAGTTCCTCCCTTTGCACAAAGCCAAAATAGTGTTTCAGACAATATTTTGGTATTTTTGCATATGGACTAAACTAAAATTCTAACCCAAAATAACAAACAACCTACACTAACTCTATCTTATCCTATCTAACTCTACCTTACTCTTCCCTGCTCTAGGGATTTTAACAAGGAAAGGTAAAGGGAAAATACATTGAACAATTACATAGTACAAAGTACAAAATAACAAACAAAATTTTCAACAAAATTAACAAACAACAAATATGAAATATCAACACAAACTTCAAGCAAAAACATCAAATACAACTCTTGTACTAATAAAAAACCTCCTACTAACTAATAAATACAAAAAATTTTGGAAAATACACATTTAATGCAACATTGCATAATTTTTTACATCAAAATTACAACAAAACATCAAACTCATCCAAATTACATTCAAATGTTTGCAACTCAATTAGTATTGAAATAATTACTCACATAATTTATATATATGATACAAACATACAATATATACATGCATGATATACATATGCACATATATGTGCACATGATATATTCATATCAAATATACATGTGTGCACCCTTTACATATATATATAATACTTACACTATAATACAATTTACAATATATGCACTATTTATACTTATTTATACAGCTATTTACATTATTTTGTGATATGTGATCTGTAGTATGTTATATGTTCTTCATGTAATGCAATTTTGTAATGTTTGTTGTATTAGCAATGTAATGTACATTAGTACCTTATCTTATCTTATCCTCTAATCTAATCTAATACTATTTCCTATTACAGTATCCAATCTTTAGGTCAATTAAACCTTATCTTACATATATCATAAACTATCCTGGGAGGTTCAGGATGCACTGATGAAGCTGTGTTTCACCAAATTGACAAGAGAATAAGTATTTTCATCCTAATTTTACACATGAGGAAATTGAGAGAGAGAGATTAAGTGACACTTATCATAGCTCTTAATATATTTTAATGCATATAATTAAAATTTTTAAATCATTTTTGGGCCATGATGTGTGGCTGTGATTTTCTTTTTTTTTTTAAGCTTTTTTTTCCAGATTACATGTCAATGCAATTTTTAATATGTAGCCATTTTCCCTATTTTTTCCTATTCACACATGTGTGAGCTATGAAAATGGATTCTAGGCTGGTTTGAAGTTTTATACCTGTGTTTCAAATTTGGTTTTAAAAGTATGACCTCTACATAGACCAGTAGAGTATATTAGCTTACATTTAATCTGTATTAGTCTGTACAGCACAAACTATACCACATGTACTGAAATAATTTCTGGAGTTCTTTCTACAACCTATTAAAACATATAATCAGACATTGAGTGAATATTGTGAAAAAAATTGGTAAGATAATGTATGTTTTACAGGAAGGAAAGTATATTTAGTTAATTAATTAGCATTTATTAAGCACCAGGCATTTAATAACGTTCTAGAGCAGTGATGGGCAAACTTTTTAATGAGGGGGCCAAAGGAAAGGAAATGCTCATCTGTCAGTCTGTTTCTAAGGCAACTCTTTTGAGGTTTCATTGTATTGTATCCTATTCATTGTATTCGTCAGATTAGGAATAATGTCGTGAAGCTGGATAGAACATTTCAGGGGGCTGCATCTGGCCCACGGGCTGTAATTTGCCCACCATCACTGTTCTAGAGATTCAAAGAGTAGATCTCTGAGGGGGCAGCTAGGCAGTTTAATGGATTGAGAATCCAGGCTAGAGATGGGAGGTTCTGGGTGCAAATGTGATCTGAGATACTTCCTATCTGTGTGATCCTGGGCAAGTCACTTAACCCCCATTGCCTATCCCTTACTGCTTTTCTGCCTTGGAACCAATGCACAGTATTAATTCTAAGATGGAAGATGAGGATTTTTTTAAAAAATAGAAAGTCAGTCTCAACCTTTGAAGAGCTTACAGTTTAGCTCAGAGAGACAACTATACATATATAGATATAATGTCCAGCTTTTGTTGGGCTTAGATAAAATTTATGCTTACATAAATATAAAATAAATATTATGTGAGGAAATAAAATATTCTCAAACCTTGTTCTTTTCTGCCACATCTTCCCTGAAAGATAAGCAATACAAGCACTTTTATCTTTTCTGGGAAGTGGGATAGGGTAGAGAAGAACAATACTTGGGAATATGTTGGCATCTTAATAGTTTATTTCATAGATAGCAAAGCATGGCTTCCATTCTCTGACATCTCTTTTTGAGTGTGAGCAGCCCTGCTCTCCCAATGTTTTGCAATAAAGTTCTTTCAACGTCTTCGTTGGTGGGCTGAAGTTTTATCAATTCTGGGCCACAGTGTGTGGCCATGATTTTCCATTTGTATATGTGTGAGCTGTGAAAATTGTGAACTTCCTCCTCAGCAAGAGAAAGGGTATAATTGAGCTGTTGGAATGATTTATGTAGTTCTTTCATGGTTGTGTTGGCAACAGGTCAGAAGTACTGGAGGGCTTAAGTGTGTCCTTAGGAAGGGGATCGAAGGTGTAGGGAATAGGACAATGAAGCAGCAGGTGCAAATCATGTGTTTGGCTTGTGTGGAGGTAAATTAGTCAAGAGAATAATAAGATATGCAATCTGCATCTGAGAATTGCAGTCCTCTCCTGTTGTTTTGTTGAGTTTGGAAGCATTTTCCTTGCCTTGAGATGATAGAACATTTAAAGAAAAAGGAAGTGTAGGAAGAGTGAATTCTGACTGAGACAATTACAGGCTAAACAAAATATTGCTTAGGATGGCCATTGCCTTATTTGATTCTGTCCATTTAAATGCATTTCTGATTCAGTGCTGGGAGAAATTTTTGAAAATAGAAAATATGTAATAAATTGCCTAACTACTAGTTGACACTGGGCAGCTAAATAGTACAGTGAATGCAATGATGGGCCTAGAGTCATGAAGATTTCTCTTCCTGAGCTCAGATCTGGCCTCTGACACTAACTGTTTCTGTTTCCTCATCTATAAAATGAGTTGGAGAAGGAAATGACAAACCACTCGGGTATCTTTGCCAGAAAGACCCCAAATACAATCACAAAGAGTTGGATACAATTGAAATGACTGAACAATAAAACTAGTTGACATGTTCCTCTGCAGGATTTTTATGTTTAAAGAAAGCCTATTCAGCAAAAAAATGAAGAATTTTGGCCTCAGTGGTATAAGAAATAACAAGGCCTGGCCCATATTCCTTGGCCAAAGACTTGACTTTTGTACTTGTGGGCACAAATACAAAAGTCAGAAGTCTGCCACCATGCCCAGACTATGGTAGAGACATCTGAAGTCTAGTCAATAAGGGTTTTATAGGCTTTGAGCAATTGCTTAACAATTACGTATATAGGTATACAGATATAATGTTCAGCTTTTGTTGGGCTTAAATAAAATTATGTTTATTTGTGTTTATAAAAATATGAAATAAATCTTATGTGAGAAGGTAAAATTTTCTCAAACTTTGTTCTTTTCTGTCACATCTTTACATGAAAGATAGGCAATACAAACACTTTTATCTTTTCTGGAAAGTGGGAGTATGTTGGAGTCTTAAAAGTTTATTTTATTTATGGCAAAGGATGGCTTCCATTCTCTGATATCTCTTGAGTGTGAGCAGCCCTGCTCTCCCAATGTTTTGCAATAAAGTTCTTTAAACATGGCGGGCTGCAGTTTTATCAGTTTGGGGCCACGGTATGTAGTAATTAACAAGGACAACATGTAGAACATGTTCCTAAGTGAGTTAACAATTTGCTGCAATGGTTAATAAATTCTAGTTAAAAGGGTTATGACTAGGTCACATCCCCTTTCTCCTTTCCCTTCTCAGGTCATTTCGCTATGACATTGCTGGGCTAGGGCCTTAGTTTCCTCTCATCACCTCTTTCAGAGTGTTTGGCAAGAAGAGGAAGTATGCAGACATTTTTATCACTGTAAAGGCTCTTAATATTATTCCTATTCCTATTATATTTTACTTAAATCAACCGATTATAGTTTATCAAACTATTATAAAGGAATTCTTATAAGTGATTAAAAATTACTGAATTAAATTTCCTGTTACAGTGATACCAATCTCTTAGTCTCCCTTCTTCCCCCAATCCTGTTTCTCCTCTTATGCATACCCCTGTTCTCCAAATCCAGATTCTATAGATAGAATCCATTTCAAGGAGTCTACATAAAAATTTTTATATTGATCCTAAGTCATGCCAAATAGTATTCTATTGTTCCAGTACACAAATGTTTTTGTAAAAACATTTACAAAATGTTTAAGCTTAAAATTTTGTTTTAACAAGGCAGTTATTTATACTTCCAAACAATAACCAACTGTATACTGACTATGTAAAATGAAAATTTTATAGGTCATACATTCTTAAATTTGGAGCTAGAAAGGAGCTCAGAGGCTGTGAAATCCAACCTCTTATTTTACAGATGAGGAAACTGAGACTGAGAGTTTATATAATTTGAACTGGGTCATATAGGTACTAAGTATTGAGACAAGATATGAATTCAGGTCTTTCTCACTGCAAACCCAGAGACCTTAATCACTCCACCATCCAGGTGAAAATGGTCACTCATTTAATTGTTTTGAACTGTATAAATGGGAGATTTTGATCCATAAGTCCCTTAGTATTTCCCAAAATTCCCTTTAATCTCTCCTATGCCTCCATGTTTGTGTGGTTAGATTGTTGTTTTTATAGCTGGCTGTAATTCCTCCCTCTCTCTTTTGCTCTTGGGAGTGGGCTGGTTAGTACCTTTTTAGTTAGCTTTTTTGGTTAGTTTATTATTAATAAAACTTTTTTTAAAGTCTACCAGTCTGAGCTGCCTTTTTTTTTCCCAAGAGGGTGAGAGACATATAAATATCTTTCCACTCCAATTCCCTTCCCCCACCCCACGTGGGTTTTCCAGCCTGTGCTAGCCATTTTTTAAGCCGAAGTCTTAAGCTGACCCTGGACTCCTGTGTGAGAGAGACTTGCAACTCAGGAATTTTTTTTTTCACAGGAAGGGGACTTCTCTGCAGTTTTTCTTTTGAGGGCAGAGAGACTAAGCAGTAGATTTGAAGTCGAAGTTTTTGGGATTTTGTCTCTACCTTTTGGCCAGTCTTTCATATGCACATACCCTATTGTCCTCCCTAATAATTTTGCCCTTCTTTTTAAAAAAAATTTTTTTTAGGAATAATGCTGTTTCAAACCATGCTTGAAACTCTGAAACAACAGTTTTAGTTGGTAGAGCTAAAAAATGAAGTTTGGGTTTGCTTAAATTTTTTTCCCTGGGAGTTTTTATTTTCATTGGAGATTTCCCACTTTATTTACTTCTCCTTAAGAATATGAAGCAACAAGCTAGAATGTTTGAATTCCAGACCAAACTGGAATGTTTGATAAAGTTTTGAAAGTCTTAAATGCTCAGTACAAAATTCTCTCTCCCTATGACAAAATTCAGAGCTTTGACAAATGAAAGATAAATATTGGGGAGGAGAATGAATCTTAAAGATATATGAGAGTTCATTGCTTGCTAACTATTTTGAGTTTTCTGATTGGTAATAAAGTTTTTGGCTGCCCTGTCTGTACCTTGTTATTTGCTTATATTATTGTATTTGCTGATTCTTTAAGGTTTACATTTTTTAAGTTTATCTGTATTAATCTGATTAATATCTATTCTGTTATATGATTTTTTATCTGTACCATTTCCCTATAATTTTACTGAATGACATATCATTGTAAAAAAGCCCATAAGTCTTATGCATCCTGGATTTGTTATCTCAACTATTGAGGCCATATGTTGCTTATACAGCCTTTTCTTCCTTTTTGCCTTTGTTATTTGTCACATATATGATTATGAATGGACTCCATCAAAACTGGTTACAGCCTGTATAAAACTTTGGAGAATATAATGACTTAAGAATTTAAATTGTAATTTTAAGGAGTCTTGAGAAATGATTTCAGATATCTAGTAGTTTCTGAATGGATGATATTTATACATATACATATTACAAAGAATGTTGTATCAAAAGGTAGAGAACCAAATAGAAGTTCCTACCAAAACTTTTTATATATGAAGCAGAAAGCCAAAAAGAGCTCCTGTGTGCATGATATTTTAACTCTTCAGTTTCATTTACTTCCACTAGAACAATCTAGATTTCTTACCAAGGCTGAAAGATTTCCTATATCTATAGATTTGTGACAAGTATACATCAGTTCATAGGTTTTTTAAATATCACATAGCAGGTGGCTATATATAAACTCATGTGAAACCTATATAATAATGGGTTTGTTTACTATTGTCAATAACTGGGCTATTATGAATTTTGGGGAATTGGTACTTTATATGAATGTGCATTATCTACTCTACTACTGTTTGTTTTTCTAAATCTGTTATTTTCTGAAAATCATTTTCACCCACACAGTGGATCATAGCCAAGTTTAAAAAGAAAATGGATCTCATTTTTTGATGAGGAACCTTTGTATTCTATCTTTCCTTCACTGACACAGTGTGTCACTGATTCTAAGTTATACATATATTTTTTAAACATTTTTTATTATTTTTTTCCTTGCATTTGCAATATAGTATTTGAGTACTTTGAAGTACATGTAATCAATATTACTTTTTTTTTGACATTAATGCATACCCCAAAAGCTTTAATCTGTAGGATAATGCCATTGATTGTTTAAATATTATGGGACTATGCTTAATAATTCTGTCTGATTCTAGGAGAAGGGAATTTAAAAAGAGCCACTGCACAGTGCTAAAGAAGCACAAAGCCAACCTACATAGTGCCAATTGAGCACAAGGTCAAAGAGACCAACCAATCTCAGTGTAATTGATGTAATTTTGAGCCAAGACAAGAGAACTTGAACTTGTTTGTGGTTCGAGGTTGTGGCACTTAACATATGTTAAGATGCAGGACTTCCTCTGAACCACATCCCATCAAGCACCTCACTTTGGCTGCTATTCTTGCTTCTATAATCTAGTCCCTTTATTCTGTCTTTCATAGTGTGGTAAATTTTCTGTAGCCCTGGCTCCTGATTGGGTAACTGCACAATTACATAAATTACTTTAATTGGGCCCTGATTCAATGACCTGTTGTAAGTTTATTTTTTCCTTTACTTAGATTTTTTAGACATAAGACTTTAATATTTTATATTTCATCCACAACTTATTTTTTCTCTTTTAGGTGGGTTTTTTGATGTTTTTATTTCTTTTGCAATTGATTCATATACCTTATAACTCAGCCATGTATCCCTGAGTGATCCCTGTTTGTTATTATCCACCTCGGGGGGACTATATTATCGTTGTGAATTTTGATTTGAATTTAAGCAATTTTAGGATAAGAAACTTGCTACCTCCCAGAATCCAGAAGATGAACCTGTTTGGAGAAGGTGCCATGAAGATACCTACAGAGACCACACACCGCACCAGAAGATATAGATTGAACTTTGGGGTGTGAAATTGAACTATGGGGGGTTGAAAGCATTTATTTTGAATGTATACTTTTATACCAAAGGTGACTGCCCCAAAATTGGGTTTTTGTCAATGTAGCAATCATTGATTTTGTTCTCTTTTCCTTTTATCTACAAATTATTGCAATTGTTAGGTTGATTATTTTTTCATGATCCTTTTGGGGAGACTAGTCTCCCAATAGGATCACAGGGGGGTATGTGTAAATGGAGATTTTAAACCTTCGACTGAATCCCCTATAATTCCCTTAGTATTTCCCAAAATTCCCTTTAATCTCTCCTACACCTCCATGTTTGCATGGTCATATTATTGTTTTTATAGCTGGCTGCAACTCCTCCCTCTCTTGTTTGCTCTTGTGAGTAGTCTGGTTAGCATCTTTTTTGTTAGTTTATTATTAATAAAACTTTATAAAAATATAATATATAATTATTAAATATTAATTTTTAAATCCACAGAATCACCCACAAGAAAGTTGCTTTCCTGGTTCATGTCCAACTCTTTGTGACCACTTTTGGAGTTTTCTTGGCAAAGATACCAGAACGGTTTGCCATTTCATTCTCCAGGCCATTTTACAGATGAGGAAACTGAGGTCAACAGAATTAAGTGACTTTCCTAGGGTCACAAACCTAGTAAGTGTCTGAGGATGGATTTAAATGCAGGTTTTCCTGATTCCAGGCCTAACACTCTATCTATTGTGCCACCTAGCTGCCCCAATGGCAAAATCTTATTTTTCATTTTCTTTTCCCTAAATCTCCTACTATTTCTTTTGTTTTTGTTATGTCATTCCTTTCCCCCTTTCTTGTTGTCCTCCTTCCTTCTCTTATATTATGACATAATATAATACATCACAGTATAACATCATTATATCATTATATTTATATTGTAATATATATTTAAGATTTTAATTTCAGATTTAAGGTAAATCAGACATTTGGTTAATCCTAACAATATTCCTACAGGCCTGGAAAGGAGATAGGTGAGATTCTGAAATGCTGTTGGAAAAAAATCAAAGCCCTGAGTTTTCAGATGTTTTATATAAAAGACCAATATTATCAATAGTGGATCTGAAGATAGATTATGAGGATCAACTGTACTAATGCTCTCTGGTGCATACTTTTTTCATAATTTCTTTTTATTTCAACTCAATATTTTTCAGAATTGTTCCATTATTAACAAAAGGTCTTGGATGACTAGAAAATGGGAACTAAGTCCTGCTTAAGGCAAGAGTCCAAGGCTACCAGATATAGCATCACTCCTCTGTGAACCTAACCTGTTTGGAAAGAGGGGGAAATAATTTTTTTCTACATCCACATTCAGTTTTTTATTGTTTCCAGTTCCTCCAGTCAAGAAGGAAAATGAGAAGCCTGCCTGGGTGATCTTCCTAGTTGTTCATTACAAATTGGACTGAGACTACCACCTTTGAGGTTCTTGCCAAATGGAAGTAAATTAAAACTGCTGACCTAGAGGAAAAAGGTACCACATCCCTATTGCCAAATACTTCAACTGAACACTTACTCATGTATCATTGTTACTCTACTTCTATACTATACTGAAAAAACTGCTCACTCCAAAGTCCAACTCAACAGATGTAGTTCCCATTTAAGTGGAGTGCAAGGAGTGTGGGATTAACAACCCCATTATCTGGTTACTTTGTTCTGTATTACAGTTGAAAGAATGTCAGGGTGATTCCCAGTTTTTTGTAGAGGCAGAAGTCCAAGATATCTTTTTCAATATGTTGGCTAGTTTTGTGAATTTTCCCCTCTTCTTTTAAAATTATTTGTTTCAAAGCTTTTTGGGAGGGAGAGGTGGGAGATATATATTAGGAAATGTAGATGATGTAATGACCAAAGATATCAAAATATTATTTATTTATTTATTTAAAAAAAAACTTACCTTCCATCTCAGAATCAATGTTGTGTATTGGTTCCAAGGCAGAAGAGTGCTAAAGGCTAGGTAGTGGGGGTTAAGTGACTTGCCCAGGGTCACACATCTTGGAAGTATCTGAGGCCAGATTTGAATCTAGGATATTCCATCTCTAGGCCTGGCTCTCAACCTGCTGAGCTACCAAGCAGCCCCCCAAAATATCATTTCGTTTTATTTTATTTTTATTTATTTTTTAAATAAACCCTAATATCTTTATATGTATCCTTCTATATTAATTTTATTTGTTACAGGGCTAGGCAATGGGGGTTAAGTAACTTGCCTAGGGTCATATAGGTAGGAAGTGTCTGAGGCCAGATATGAACCTCCTGTTTCTAGGCCTGGCTCTCAATCCACTGAGCCATCCAGTTGCCCCCAAAAAATATTATTTTAAAGAAAAATAATGACTGCTGGGAAATTAATAATTCCTCTCTCACTTACATTTTTAGTTCTATATTTTTCTTTTTGGAAATAAAAGAGTTTATAACTAAATCCTAGGGACCACTTGGAAAGAAAATAACTATTTCTACAATTATATCCCATATTTATATGTTTGCTCTAATATTTCCTATTGTTTTGACATTCTTCAATATTTGATGACATAAATCTTCCTGACTCCTTGAGCTTCTCCCACTCTAGTTCTGAAAACAGCATTTGTAAAGTTCAATTGTTCACTGAGATCAACTTTTATATATTTTGATTTTATGATTTTTTTATAACATAACAAACATTTTCTTTGTTGTTAAAGTCAGTTTTCAGTTGTGTCCGACTCTGTGATTCCATTAGTGATTTTTTTTGGCAAAGATATTGGGGTGGTTTACTGCTTCCTTGTCCAACTCTTTTTACAGGTGAGGAAACTGAGGCAAACAGGGCTAAGTGACTTCCACAGGGTCACTCAACCAGTATGTGTCTGAGGCTAGATTTGAACTCAGGAATTTAGGTCTTCATGAATCCAGGCCCAGCACTCTATTCCCTTTGCCACCTAGATTTTTTGAGGGAGGAATGGAAAACTGTGGATCAAGTTGTCAAAGTTTCACATAAAAGGAAGGGTATCGAAGCTCTCTGCCTATGCTCCAATCCCCATTGGTGGTGTTTACTTAACCACCTTCTACCTCAGTTTCCTCATCTTAGAAGTAGCTGATGGCACGGTCTCTGGTCTCAGACATTAGCTGTGTGTCCCTAGATCAGTCATTTTACCTCAATTTCCCTCACTTTCCTCAACTGTAACATGGGGAACAAATGTGATAAAATTTTTTTTCGAAAAAACATTTAGCACTTTGCCCAAAATATGATAGGTGCTACAGAAATTCTTACTTCCTTTTCTTCCCATCCCTCATCTGCTAGATGAAGGTGCTGGTCTAGATGATCCATAAGTTCAGTTCTAGTTCAGTGAGCCAGGTCACTCCTCCAACCCAATCCCTCTGCTTTCTAGACCTGCCCTGTCTTGATGTCCTATCCTACTTCCTTTCTTGGACCCTCATGCAAATCAGGAACTGTTTGAGTAGTGGTTATGACTAAAGAAAGCCTGCCATGCCCATTGTTTGATTTGTTTATTTTCCAGATTTCTGGGTTAGCTCTGTTGAAAGAATGAAGTCCTATGCTGCCATCTAATTCAAAACTGCATCCCTAACTTTTGTTTCAGAGTTTTATTTATTTATTTTTAGCATCTCAGTATTCAAGCTCTCATGAACTTTCTCCTTCTTCCTTCCCAGTAGAGGGTGGGACTTTGAGCCTTTTGAGATTTCTGACATGCTGTTGTTAAACAGCTGTTTACAGAGGCACTCTTATCCTCACACCCACACAAGCCCCAAAATAGAGCCAATGTACAGTCTGTGCTGGATTTCAAATGCACAGTGTGCCTTTCTCCCTTTTAGTTTCCATCATATTTCTTCCCTGAAAAACAAGAAGTCAGCCTATTTCATTTAGCTGGGAAAAAGCCAAATCTATTTAAAAACAAAAACTATGGTTTCTATAGAAATGCAGGTGACTGAAAAAACAATTTGAACCTTGGGAAACCATAACATTGCAGGAAACTTGCATTTTGAGAAAGAGCATTGGTTCATTGGCTCAAAAGAATATGATTTATACTCCACAGTCCAGGGATTTCACCATCTACTCTGTTTATGAGTATCAACTTTTTTTTAGCCACAAAGACAAAGTGTGTCTCTGACATTTATTTTTTGGCATTTCTCTCTTACCCAGCATCACAGATGTGTGCTGGTCACAAAATGGCCCCTGAGAGGTTTTGATTTAGGACTAAAATAAAGCAAAAGACAATTTAAATTTTAATTTAAGATACTTCCAGGGTATCCATGTAGAAAATAAAAGATGTATATTACTGCTGAGGCTTTTCTTCTCTTGTACTTAATCTTGGCCAGAATGTATGGTTACTATAAGGTACATTAAAGGACTAGAGGGAAATTGTGGTGAATGTGAAAGAGGTCGATATAAAGAAAAATCCTGCTGTTTTCATTCCTCACTAACATGTACTTATTCACCATTCTGTTCATTGTCAATGATTTTGGGGGGAAAATGTTTGCACCCATTGGAGGTCCACAATGCCTTGTGTTTCAGAAGCACTTTTGATTATCACTGAAACAGGGATCTTTTTTGAATGAACCAACTCATTAATATTTTAAATGCCAGCACTTCCATTCATATGTTATTGTCTGTTATGTTCCTAAGCCTCCAGTTAGGCATGATCCCTCATTATTCAGTCATACAATGAGCTGTAACTACTTTGAAGAAACCATTGTGGGCTTTTGTGTCAGTCATACGAAGATTAAGAGTCCTTGAGAACACATGGAGGTGGTCCAGCTTTTATGATCTGTCATGCTAGGGGTTGCTCCCTGATTAATGAGCACAGATTTCATTACTGAATTGAAACTGCAATGGTATTGAATGACAAAGAGTGTGTGGCAAACAAGATTCCAATGCCTTTTATATCTTTTAATTTTCCTTTTGGTAAAACAAAAGAATGAACTTAGTGCTTCTTTAATAACAAAAATAATCTTACCTAGATCTTCCTGGTGCTGGTATTTCTCAATGTCTCTTCTGAAGCAGGAAAGAATTAGGGCCTTGAGTCAGAAGAAATTATCTTAAACTGAAGATAAGAGAATTAAATTAAAAAAAGAGAGAATTAAAGAATCATTGAATATGTAAATTTTAGAACTTGAAGGGGCCTACAACATCTTTTCGTAGTTCAGTGGAAAAAGCATCAGATTTGGAGTTAAGAGGACTGGATTTGTACCCCTCTCTCTACTACCCCCATGTCCCACCTTCTTCCTTTGGTGATTTCTTTCTGGAACTTCCATTTTGAGGAAGTGTAATGTAGAAGATGGCAGGATGGAATTCCTGAAAAATATAGGGTCAAGCCTGACCCAGAATTCCAGGGGAAACCTTCCCTCCCCCCGCCCTGGATAACTTTGTGTGAGAGGCAGTTGAGAGGTAGTTAAACAGTTGTTTTCTGGGAGTTGAGGTGAGCAGATCTTTCTGCTTGCTGTGCCTGACTTGGGGGTTCACCTGAGGGGCTATTGTGGCAAAAGCCATTGTGGTTTCTACTCAGGAGTTAGCCTGTCTAGTAGGATTAGACCTTACCAGAATCAATATAACAATTATTTAGTAATATAGTGATTAGAAATAATTACTATTAACCTAGAGAGCAAGTTTAGCTAAGGATCTGCCACTCCCTCCTGGAGGGGGAGGGGCAGCTTCAACCTGACAGTTCAGGGCTTCCCATTACTTATCCAAATCCTAATTACCCACTCTTGCCTTCCCCTTTCCTTCCATTACCAATATAAGCTTTATCTTCAATATCTGTGACTGGGAATTATTTCTGCTCTCTGTTGCCATTAGCTTGAATCCTGTCAGTTGCCAGCTTAGGAAGACAAGACCCATCTTAGTCCTCAACATTAAGATAACTAGCCACTACTCAGTCCTCAATCAGACCTGTGGGGAATATAAGTTAAAGAAAGGAACATCATTAAAGATTAGCCTCTGCTGGATCTTGCTTGAAGAACCACAGCCCTGTCTCCATTTCCAACTGAAACCAACTGCTTGGGGGAGGGGTTTGAGAGCAAGGAGTGCCTAACCCCCTCCCTACTCACTCAAGCCTGTCAGTGGGGAAGGAGAGTGTCCTGGAGACTTCCGGCCCTGGCCTAACTATCTGCCTCCCCAATATTTCTGTTATTAATAATATAACAGAAGGGGCTAGACCAGCCTTCCTTCATTCTTCAAAATGTTAACTTACCTCCTCGCCTCTTCTTTTAGCATCCTTGAATGTGTTCTCTCCCTATTTAGAATATAAGCTCTTTGAAAACAAGGACTATCTTTCTTTTTTTTACTTGAATTTGTATTCTTAGCACACAGTGCCTGCCATGTAGTCAATGCTTAATGAATGCTTATGGATTTGTAACCTTGTGCAAGTACCTTCACTTCATTGAAACTGAATCTCCTCATCTGTAAAATGGGGTGGTTGGTTTGGACGATGTTTCAATTCTAAATCTTTGGGCTAACATTTTACATAATGAGGAACATACATGAGCAAGGTGGATTAGCCAAAGGTAGAACTAGAACTACTCTCCAGATCTTCAAGTCCCATTCGAGGGGAGGCATTCTCAATCATTTATACTAAAAACAAACAATTAAAAAAACCATGATCATAACAGTTGTTTTATTAAACAAGTCAAGCCTACAGATTTTATTTTATTTTTATTATTACTATTTTTTTAGTTTTAAAGCAGATTTATTTTTCTCAAGATTTTGGATTAATGAAATACTTTTGCATTACATTTGAGAGGCAAATAAATGACTTTTTTAAAGTCCAAAAGTTAACAGAATTGAAAAGAATAATTGTACTAAAATAGAATCCAAGGATTTATAAATTCTATAGCTATTTATCTCATTTTATTTTATTTTTTCATTTTAATTTTGAATATTTTCCCATATTTACATGTTTTATGTTCTTTCCCTCTCCCCAAATGCCCCTAATCCCACTTAGCTGACGCACAATTCCACTGGGTTTTACATGTATCATTGATTAAACCCTAATTCCATATTATTGATAGTTGGGCTAGAGTTATCATTTAGTGTCTTCATCCCTAATATCCCCATCAGCACATGTGATCAAGTAGTTGTTTTTCTTCTGTGTTTCTCCTCCCACAGTTCTTCCTCTGAATGTGACTAGTTTTCTTTCTCATAAGTCCCTCAGCCTTACTCTGGTTCCTTGCATTGCTGCTAGTGTTAAAAATAATATTGATATAGATGGATATTAAAAGTATTAATAGTTTATTTAAAGCCATATTGATAGGTAATTAAGAAGGCCACATGCCTGCTAAGATCTAATTCAAATTGCCTGCTATTCTTCAGCCCACCTGGCTGCTTCGTATGAAAGAGAGCATCTCCCAATCACATCAGGAGTCTTATACCTCTGTCTATGTAATCACACTTCCTCTGTAAGAGAAATCATGGGAAATGTAGTTTCCAAGTCCCCTAAACATCCACAGGAAGTTTATATCATATATCTAAATATTAAAGCTCAATGAACCTGAAATTTCCACTAACACATTCCCCCCTGAGAGTGGAAAGAGATTGGTATCCTTGAACGCTCTTGTAAACATAACTTTTAAATTACAGAAATTTGCAGATAAAAGAAAAAAGGACAAAAACTAGCCACATTGACAAAAAGCCAATTGGAGGTAGTCCCCTATTTGCATAAGAGTGTACATTCAAAACAAATGCATTCAACTCCCCATAGTTCAATCAACTACACCCCCAAAGTTCAATTTGGATCTTCATGATCCAGTGAAGGCTCTTCAGGCATCTTCATGGTGCCTTCTCCAAACAGGTTCGTTGTCTGGATTCTGGGGAGATGGCAAATTTCTTATCCTAAAAGTACTCTCAAAGAATTTAAACTTTACATTATAGATTATAAAACATACATTCCCTTCTGAAGAGAATTTTACATGTGCCTGCTAAGATCTAATTCAAATCGCCCGCCATTACCTTCTGCCCACCTGGCTGCTTCATATGAAAGAGAGCGTCTCCCAATCACATCAGGAGTCTTATACCTCTGTCTACATAATCACACTTCCTCCGTAAGAGGAATCACGGGAAATTTGGTTTCCAAGTCCCCTAAATGCCCACAGGAAGATATCATATATCTAAATATTAAAGCTCAATGAACCCCAAAGTTCCACTAACACACTAGTAGAGAAGTCCATTCTGTTCGATTGTACAGTGTATCAGTCTCTGTGTACAATGTTCTCCTGGATCTGCTCCTTTCACTCTGCATCAATTCCTGGAGGTCATTCCAGTTCACATGAAATTCTTCTAGTTCTTTATTCCGTTTAGCACAATAGTATTCCATCATCAACAGATACCACAATTTGTTCAGCCATTCCCCAATCTAAGGACATTCTCTCATTTTCCAATTTTTTGCCACCACAAAGAGCAAGGCTATAAATATTTTTGTACAAGTCTTTTTCCTTATTATCTCTTTGGGGTAAAAACCAAGCAGTGCTATGGCTAAGCCTGTAGATTTTAAAATTAATATCCAATACTCTAAGTATGATATTTAATAAGATTTATTAATATTTAACTTGAAGCAAAAGGAAACTAAAAAAAATTATAAAAACGGAGAGCTACTCACGTAGAAGAGAGTTTGAAAGAGGAGTTCCCCAAAACTTATAAACAATAAAATAAAAGACGCATGTAAACAGAAAGGAAAAGAGAATTTGGGGGCAAGGGAATAATTCTGGGAGATGAAGTCTAAAGGATACAAAATTTCCACTTACACAAGCCAATATACATGAACTCCTTTACTCATGAGGTAGTCTTGCTATCAATAATAACATAGTATTTGAACTAATTCATAATTGTATATGTTTCCAAGCATTCATGAAAGGCTGGGTATATTGGGCTACAGCAAACTATTATTTATATAGCATTGCTATATGTCAGCAACTGCTAAATGCTTTTACAAATATTGATTTTGATCCTCATGACAACCAGGGGAGGTAGATGCTATTGTTATCCTCATTTTTCAGATGGGGAAAGAGAGGCAGAGATTGAGTGACTTGCTGACTTGCTTTAGGGCATATAAGTCAGAATCATCTGAAGCTGGATTCAAACTCATGTCTTGCTGACTCCAAGCTCAACTTTCTATCTGCTGTGATATCTAGTTCCTAGGCTGGATGGCTATCATTCTGGAACTAACAAGGGAAATGTCTTCACAAAAAATATCAAGAGGCAACAATACTGGATTTGAAGTAAAGGGTCTGAGGTTGGATTACCAGTGCTGACACGTACAGTGTCTTGTTTGCTGGTATTATTCTTCTCTTAACATTATGCATCTGTCTCTCTCAGTTGATAATATTTCCCATTAGACTGGGAGCTCCCTGAGAGCAAGGACTGTCTTTCTTTATATGCCCAGCACAAAGCACTATGTTTGGCACAAAGTAGGTACTTAAAAATTCTTATTGAGTTGGGGTGGCTAGTTGTTACAGGGGATTGAGATCCAGGCCTAGAGACAAGAGGTCCTGAGTTCAAATCTGACCTGAGATACGTCCTAAGTAGGCGATCGTGGGCAAGACACTTAACCCCAATTACATAGCCTTTATCACTCTTCTGCCTTGGAAGAGACACTTATCAATTTTAAGACAAAACATAAGAGTTTAAAAAATAAACTTTTGTTGATGTGACTACCTCTTCAACTCAGTTTCTTCTTGCAGAGAATAAAATGGGAATAATAATACTTGGACTATCTACTTCAAAATTGTGTTCAGAGAAATGTATTCTTAAACTTTTTAAAGATTTTTAAAATTTTATAGAAATGGGAGCTAGCATATCTACTCTGGACCTCATTTCCCTTTTCTGTCAAATGGATCAGTATGAAAGATATAAGCTATAGAGGAAGGCTTTGTATTAAGATCCCTCCTGCAAATAACTGTATCCTGGTAGTAAGTTACTAATGGATTAAAGTTCAATTCTAAATAACACAGCCTAGCAAAAGATCATTGAAGCAAAAGATGTTGATTTTCTTTTTTAACTGTTTACTCAGGACCTGT
>NC_058132.1:459433509-459496220 GCF_016433145.1 Gracilinanus agilis
AAAGATATAAGCTATAGAGGAAGGCTTTGTATTAAGATCCCTCCTGCAAATAACTGTATCCTGGTAGTAAGTTACTAATGGATTAAAGTTCAATTCTAAATAACACAGCCTAGCAAAAGATCATTGAAGCAAGAGATGTTGATTTTCTTTTTTAACTGTTTACTCAGGACTCTTACACTGCATTCATTCATTACCAATCAACCCTCTAGTTCACTTTTTTAGTTAATAAAATTATAATATTATAATTATAATAAAATTATAAAATTATAATATAATAAAATTATAGATTGTTCCTAATCTATAATTTTATTTGGTATGGAAAAGTCTAAGTATGGAATCTCCTTTTCCCAAAACAGATTTGTTCTTTATACATAATTATTAGAAAATTATTTAAGGCACTGCTTTCCCATGGTCACACAGATGGTACCTAAAAGTGAGGTGTCTTGAATCCATGGTCTTCTTGCTTCCATGACTCAATCTCTTTTTCCAAGTTGCCTCTTCACTCCATTTTACCTTTTTTTTTAAAACCCTTACCTTCTGGCTTAGAATCAATATTGATTCTAAGGCAGAAGAACAGTAAGGACTGGGCCATGGGGGTTAAGTGACTTGGCCAGGGTCACACAGTTAGGAAGTGTCTGAGGCCACATTTTAACCCAGGACCTCCCATCTCTGAGCCTGGCTCTCAATCTGCTGAGCTATCCAGCTGCCCCCTACATTTTTATTACAAGTACATTTGTGTAAAAATAGCTATCCATCTGTGGTAGCCTATTGGTTAGGATTTGATGTTTTCACTGCCACAGCCTGAGTTTAACTCACTCTCAGGGAATTCCTTTGAGGCAGATAGGTGGCAGAGTGTATAGAACACCAGTCCTGGAGTCATGAGGACCTGGTTTCAAATTTAGCCTCAGATACTTCCTTGTGAACTAGAGGGTTGAACTAATAATGAATGACTTGTTACTTTGACAGAAAGAAAGGGTTTAAAAGAGAAAAAAAAAAAAGAAAAGGAAAACAGCCATCCAGAGGAAAGATTCATGACATATCTCCAAATTTTATTAATTTTTTTTGGAATATAAAGTATCATCGGAATAAAGTTACACCTAAAGTATTATTTTAATAGATAGCAGTATAGGGCCTGATTGATAGGTAGAGGCTATATTTAATTAATTTTATTAGGCTTTTATTCCGTTACTCCATCTTCCTTTATTATTTCTACACATAGGCTGCAATCTTGAACTAGAATTTAAAAGGTTTCCCCCAAACTAGGCACATTATTCTCCTTATGTACTTTATTTTTTCAGTGAAACAGCTGCTTCCAATAAATGATATTCTTTTTTTTATCTCCTGTACCTTGAATATACTCCCTACTCACTCCTTTCTTTTGGAACCTCTCACTCCCTTTAAGGCTCTTCTCAAGTGTAGCCTTCTATAGGAGACTTTTATCAATTCTCTCAGGTCTTAAGATTCTCACTGCTCCCCCTCCTCCCAATATTATTTTGCATTTATTTAAAATACTCCATATTTTCAGCTTATCTCTGTATATGTTGCTTTCTCCAGTAGAATGTAAGAACTTTGAGGGCAATGACTAGTTCACTTTTTATATTCCATACCCGGATGCCTGGTATGTAGAAAGCACTTGGCTATTGAATGAATAAAAATAGAATGTTAAAAGTAGACAAAAAAAACTACACCAAGACTTTTGGGATACCGTATATATAGATTGATCAGTCTTTAATCAATTTTGCTGTGAACCTACACGTGGGACTCTGCGTAAGAGAATATTTTTTTTTTACCCACTAGAAATCACCAGCATTAATAAATTATTTGATTTGGTAAGGCAACAAATGACTTGCTAATTTAATGTGGTTTTTAGAATAACAGAATGTTGTTTATATTGATTTTGCAAACATTCTTTTTTTAATATTACCATGCCTTTGTTGGAGGGTGCAAAAAAAAAGGCGAGGTCCACTTGCTGGGGGTAAAGTTCCTCTAGTTAAAGGGTCATGATATTTTAAAGTTATAGATCGAAGATGGATTCTTGCTTTTATCCTTCCCTAGATTCTTAGGCTTTTGGGAAAAGTGGACTTTGGGGATCTTGGAGCTGTTAAGGAAAAAAAACCCATAGAATAAATGTCATTAAAAAACCATAAATACTAAAAAAAAAGCAATAGAATAAATGCTATTTCCTCCACTGTGTTCATGCTCTTGATAACCAGAAGACACTAGGCTGTCAGAAACTGGTAGCAGTAGGAGAAATTGTCCTTCATTTTCAAAGAGGACCAATAACATCATGGGGTGATATCTTGATTTTCAAGTGAATTGGATTTAAGTGAGACAATTATATGAAGTCATTTGTCTCATTCTCTCTTCTAGTCATCAAAGTCCAATGGCAAGACAAAAGTCAAGATCACTGGTGATCCCCCTATAGCTGAAGTAGGAGATAGCCAGATGAGGCAGTCCTCTGAATTATCCACAAACACTGTACTAGAGCTAGCTCTCTTACTGGATTGTGGGAGCTGATTGTTAAATTATCTTGAGAATTGGAAAATGCCATAAATCAGGACATAATTAATTGTTTCAACTTAAATAAATATTAATAATGCAGATAGACTTAAAAGTATGTTAGGTATACATTTCCCCCAATCCCCTCAACAGCTGGTTATTAAATGTTTCCCAGAAAACCCTCTCCGGGCACTGTTTCTAATGCATTCATACTTCATCTTGGTTTTTGTTTTCATATAGATGATGTGAAGGAAAAAATGAATCTACAAGACAAGTAGCAACACAAGCCATACTCAGTTCACTAGTGAAGTAGAAATGACTTGTATAAATCATCTAATTAAAGGGTTGAAAAAGACCATAAGCAGTTCTCTCTATCCCTTGGCTTTTATCAAGGCCAAGTCTAATTCATTTTGATTTTTGCACAGTCTATGTATTTCATGAATGCTAAATGTGGAAAGGACCATAAAGATCATTTAATTGAACTCTCTCATTTAATAGATGAGGAAACTGAAACTTAAAGAAGGTAATCCATGGTTCAATGGATACTAATTGGCAGAAGCTGAGGTGTGAGCCAAGGTTTTAGACCTGAAGCTGGAAGGGATCTCAGAGTCCACCTAATAGATCCTCTCCCATTTTACCAAGGTTACAAATGTCAGAGATGGGATTTAGATCAAGGTCGCCTGACTCCAGGAAGAATGTTTTTTCCACTATACTATGTTTCACTACAGGATACACAAAAATCTTGTCTCCCTTTACTCAGAAAGATCTGTTAATCTTTTAGTTTTGTTAAATCAAAAGTTACCCCAGCTTCTTAGATTTATTCATTTCAATGGCTAATGGCTCTCACTATCAGAAAGTTCTTCATTCTATCCAACCTAAATCTCTCACCCTGCAGAAAGAGCTAATTTCCTCTTGTGGATGGAGAACAGCTGGCCACTGTTCTTGGGAAAGTAATTATTCTGAATCTGGAAGACAGTTATTAAATCGTTCCTCACCCTTCTTTAAGGAAAGAACAAGTGCTAAATAAATCATCCAAGAGCCTATTTTCTGAGGCAAAATTAGGATGTTTTAGGACAACCATGGTTGCACTGTTTTGCCAGAAGGAGCTCCAGACAGAATCATGTTTGCTAGAGGAAAGAAAATATTTTTAAGTGTTTAAGATAAAGCCACAGACATTAATGCTAAAATTGTGATGAAAGGTGAGGGAGACAGGTAGGGTAGTAGGCATGGGGGGAGGGAAGAGAGACAGAGACAGAGGCAGAGAGACAGAAAGACAGAGAGGAGAGGGGAGAGAGTACAAAGAGACAGAGAGAAAGAAGCAGAGACAAATGGAGACAAAGAAAAAGAGAAAGAGAAAAAAATATAGAGAGAAAATAAGAGAGACAGAGAGAAACAGAGGCATAGAAAGAGAGGCAGAGACACAGAAAGAGACATAGAAAAAAGTTAAGGAAAAAAGCTTGGAGAAATCTGACTCTTCACAACAAAGGCCCTCTGGCATAGATGCAATAAAAAAAAGCATTTCTGTCTGCTTCCATCCAAATGCTAAGCAAAAACATGTACAGTATTAAGAATGTGTCTGTGAGAACCTGGCCATGCAATGAACCAATTTAACCTAATCTTTCAGTAAATCTTTGAGGAAGAAGACCAGATAATGTTCATTTTAAATATTTCTTCCCACATAACATTTGATTTGAATTATTGAATACCAAATTAGAGAGCAAAGTTCCAGGGCATTTAATATAAAGTTACTAGATGCAATATCTCTACTATTTGCGGTTAAGTCTTCCATTACTATCCTCATGCTAGATGAATTGGCCAGGGCTAACTAATCCACTAGATGCAGTGAGTGAAGTAGAGAATTAAGGCAATTATTGTGATAATTCAGAACAATAACAACAACAAAATCCCAAATACTTTTGTATGAAATATCCAGCTAAATAAGGCTGGAAATGATTCATAGTTTATCTCAAAATTGTCACACTAGTCTTCTTTATTCGTGTTGTTCTGGGGTGAGCCTTTATATCTCTGAAATCTTAATTAGGGCATGATTTATAGTTTTGTTGAATTCTAGACTTAAAAAAAGTGACAGAGAAAATGTGACTAATGCAGATTAAACTTAAAAGTGTGTGGTGTCCACTACTAGGTCTATATCCCAAAGAGATTAAAAAAGTGGGGGAAAGGACATATCTTTACAAAAAGTATTTATAGCAGCTCTTTTTGTGATGGCAAAGAATTGGAAATTGAGGGGATGTCTATCAGTTGGGGAATGGCTGAACAAATTGTGGCATATGATTGTAATGGAATTCTATTGCCCTTTAAGAAATGATGAGAAAGATGATTTCAGAAAAATCTGTAAAACCTTAAATGACCCGATGCAGAAGAATGTAAGCAGAACCAGGAAAAATTTGTACACAATAACAACAATATTATATGATGACCAACTGTGAAAGATTTAGTTATTCTCAGCAATACAATGATCCAGGACCATTCTGAAAGACTTATGATAAAGAATGCTATCCAACTCCAGTGAAAGAACTGATATAGGTTGAAGCATACTATTTGTCACTTTATTTTATTCACATGTGTTTTAATTTGGGGTTTTGGTTCTATATGAATATTATACATGATCATACATGTATAATAACAGATCAAATTGCCTACCACCTCAGGGAAGGAGGAGGGAAGGGAAAGAGGGAGACCATTTGGATATTATAATTTTGGAATATGTATGTTAAAAATGCTATTACACATAATTGGGGAAAACAAAAAATATTTTTCAAGTGTGAATACATTTTGTTTTAGAGAGCTGTTTGTTAAACATTTACCAGCATACTGTTGTCTTTACCCTATGTTTGTCTAGTCACAGCAGGATAGGCTGTTATTTCCCTCAATGCCTTACATGTAGTAGGTCCTATATCAAGTTATTCCCCTTTCTAATCTCTCCTCCACACAGCTGTCAAAAGGATATTCTTAAAGAAGTGGTCTGACCATTTCATTCCCTTGCTCAATAAACTTCAGTGACTGATAGAGTCAAATAGGAATTCCACACTTTCCCATGTAAAACTTGTAACAGCCTGCTCTGCTTCTGATCTACCTTTCAAAGTTTATTATACATCTTCCTCTTTGCATATTCTACATTTCATCTAAACTGTTCTTATTGATCTTCCTCTAATATGATATTCCATATTCATGTCTTTACACAACCTTTCCCTTATACCTGAGATGGAAGTCTTCCTTGGTGTCACCTCTTAGAATCACTTTTCAGGGCAGCTAGGTGGCCCAGTAGATAAAGAGCCAGGTCTAGAGATAGAAGGATCTGGTTTCAAATCTAGCTTCAGATAAGCCAGTCCTTGCCTAATCCTTACTGCTCTTCTGTCTTGGAACTAATACTTAATATGAATTCTAAGACAAGGTTGTTATAAGGATAACTTGAGATAATATTTGTAAAGAACTTCGCAAATTTTGTGTTATATAAATGCTATTATTGTATCCTGATATTTTCCCTTGGCCCTCTGAGTCTACTATATTATGCTGCTAAATATGCTCTTGAGTCAAATTTCTTTCCTGAAAATGGGATTTTATGTGGACGCCATAAAATAATTTCTTGAATGTCATATAATTTTTTTCCTATAAATTTCTTTTTTGGCTATGATGTGCCCTACTTTATAAGTATTCAAAGGAAGAAACTACTAAAAATCAGGTTTTCTCAGGAATTCACCTGAAATTCTCATTGACTTAGAGGAATTTTCCACCAGGATTGATGGTAGAAATTTTGAACTCTTTGAAATGACAAAAGTAAGCTCTGTACATTTTGTCATGCCATGAAGCACATGAATAATATTTCTCTCTGTTCTTAAAACACATAAACATATGGCAAGTATGAAAGACAGACTGAGGCTTCAGACAGGAAATGCATCCTGTATGTAAACTGCAGCTGGTGAGAGAGGAGATGGGGTGTTAGGGAAGAGGGTGGAGCCCATTAATAAGATAATCAGGAGAGCAGATGTGCAAATGTATCTGATGCAATATTATACCATAAGATAAAGTAAACATTCTTGACAAATGGATAATTATGAAGTATATACATCTGAAGGCCAGAGGAAAGAAAGTAAGCCCCATGGTGTTAAAGATGTTTCTCCTTCTTACTAATATAACAGCTGTCACCTAGACAGTTTTCTCTTTACCAGAAAATAACAGCAGCAACAAATCCATTACTTCTTCTACCCCCCACAAATAAAATCTGTAAGAGGATTATTGTGGAAAACTTGACACATATAAAAACATGTTCCAGGATAAGGATTTCCATGCCAAAAGTCACTTTTTAAATTGAGTTATAGACCTGATTTATTCAAGACTTATAGTTTCTATGAGGAAAATATGTGCCTGTGTATATATGTCTCTCTCTCTCTCTCTCTCTCTCTCTCTCTCTCTCTCTCTCTCTCTCTCTCTCTCTCTCTCTCTCCCCTCACAATGATGAGTGGTTACAATGTGGTATAGTATATGTCCCAGCTCCATAAATTATTGTTCACCTTCAGGCAAAAAATCTTTCCAAATTCTCTTCTTCCATTTTCTCATTCATGAAATGAAAAGGTTGGACAAGGTCTCTTGCAGCTCTGAATTCTATCATCCTGTTGAGAGGCAGAAAGACTCATGGTACATTTGGATGAGCTTTGGTTGCAGTGTAGATGTCCCTGTGGGTGTGAGTCACCAACTTAAATTATAGCTCAAACTTCCAGCATTCTTTAATGTCCTCTTTCCTCAGTACAACCGTGGCTACGTATGTCGGCTATATAAGAGATTCTATTTTATAGATTAGGACACTGAAGCTGAGAGAAGTTAAGTCATTTGCTCAGAATAGAACCTAGGCTCTCTGATTTCAAATTGCACTCGCTTTCTAGTATACCATCACTCTGGTTGCCAACTAAAAATAAATAAAGGAGGCTGATTTGACAAAAGCAAAAACAAAAAGTAGCTTTTCAAGTGGCTCCTCAGATCTGAAGCATAACTCTCAAGTGTGTATTGCTATTTGGGGTAGTGAAAAACCTAGAGCCATGGGGAGAATAGACTGCTTCTTGAAGTAATGGGTTTCCCTTTCACTGAAGTGGTCTACTCCTCAAACAAAGGCTGAATGTCCACTTATCAGGTATTTGTAGTGTTAATTCCTTTTCAGGTATGGATAGATTGGATGAGTTGAAAACTGATTCCATTGTATAAATGGAAATTTTAAACCCTTGGACTTCATCCCCCAGAAGTCCCTTAGTATTTCCCAAAATTCCTTTTAAACTCTCCACCATGCTGCATGGTCACCTTTGTATAAGTTCTGAGGCTCTGCCTCTCTCTTCCTCTCTTCTCCAACAGCACCTTTTCACTCTATTTTTATGTTAGTTTATTATTAATAAAACTTTATAAAATATAATACTTAGCTTTTGCATATTAATTTTAATCTCTACACTTTCTTCCCATCTCTGAAATTCTTTGATAGTGAGATATGCTTGTAAATGTCTCTTTCTTTGTCTACTTGAAGGCAAGTTTCTAAATTCTTCATCTAATAATCCTATCAGTGAACTTAAGACTTACCAGTGAGGTTCAGAAGAAAAGTCACTGAATCTTACATTTCCAAATTGCTTTCTTTCAACATACATTGCATTCTTTACTATTCATAATTCAGTGAGGCAGATAATGCAAGTATCATTCTTTCTCTTTTACTGATGACAAATCTGAAGCACAGACATACTCAGCATACACTTAACATACCACCTGTCATATAGTAAGTAGTATATAAATCTTTTTGTTGAGTTGTTTTTCAGTCATATTTGGCTCTTCATGATTCCATTTGGGGTTCACTTGGCAAAAATACTGGAGTGATTTGTGATTCCTTCTTAAGCTCATTTTTACAGATGAGGAAACTGAGTCAAACAAGGTCACATAACTTGCCCAGGGTCACATAGCTATTAAGTGTCTGAGGCTAGATTTGAACTCAGAAAGATGAGTCTTCTTGACTCCAGGACTGACATTCTATCTACTGCGTCACCTACCTGCCCTACATATAAACATTAGTGATTGTTATTATTTTCATCATTATATGTCCAATTTTTCCTGTATATAACTTGTTGGTACATAATTGTTTGCATATTTTCTCTCCCATTGTTAGCTTCTTGATGACCAGGACCTATCTTTTGCCTTTCTTTGTATCCCCAGAGTTTAACATAGGACTTGGAACATAATAAGTGCTTAATAAAAGTTTGACCGACTGATAGGTCACTAAGAAAGATTTTCAAGAGAGGAGCACTAATAATGGTTACTTCCCACTTCTTTGCTTTTATATGCTTGAAAAATTCAAGATATCCGAGGTTCCCCTAACCCCAAGGAAAATTCTGAATGTCTCTTGAAGTCACCAATCTGATAATGATAATAGTGAACTAAGGAAATATAGGGATTTGAGCCAGAAAACTGTGATGGGTATTGAGTGAACCATACTGATGCCATTTTATGACTCAATTCTGGAGCTGGCTCAGTTCTCTTTCCATTCAGTTATGGGCCTAGTCCAACTTCTGTCTTGTCAGAAAACTTTATTCAATTGTAGGAATTGGGAGAAAACTTTATTGTATTATCTGAACCTACCCCTGTGCGGCTGAGAAGCTGTGTTACCTCAACCTGCTGTTTAGAGACCCTTAACTAAGGACATAGATTATGCTAACCAGAAACTCAGTCAGACCTAAGGAGTTTTCTTATAATTGTACATCTCAAGCAACCCATAAGTCTTATCTGAAAACTGGCTCCATACTGATCAATCAGTCATTGCTTCCATGTTCTTGGAGTTCACAGACATGGGGGTTGGGGTATAGGACACCTCTTTTTTATTTTAGAGACTCACCTCTCTTCTCTCTCTCCTCCTCTCCCCCATCTTGGAAAGTCCCTAATCCTTCATCCAATTAGAAACTAGATGATGTAGTATTATATTATTTCCTTTTAATTAATTGGCCTTTTTTGATTAATTGCTTTTAATATATAAAAGTCTGTCTCCTCTTGTATCCAGAGTCTGAGAAAAAGGCCTGGTGCCTATTTGTTAGGTAATTGGCATGCATTGCTTAATAAATCAAAATGCTCAGCTGGAGCCTTTGTTTCCTCAGTCTTTTCTCAAATTCAGTGCTTCGTATTTTTCAGTCAATTGAAATTCTTATTAGTTTACAGCTTAAAGCTTAATTTTATCTCCCCACCTGCCTTTTTTCCTTGATCTAATTTGTATAGTACCAGCCACTTCCTCTTACACTTAGGCTTCTGGTTTGAGGTACTCTAAGTGTTAGCACTAGCTGAAAACCATAATGCATGAGCCCTCAGTGATGTATTTATTTTTATCAGTCAACCAGAGGACATATAAGTTCAAAGCAAAATATATTTACTCAAATAGCTCAGGAAAGAAAATTACAAGAAAGCTTTTATATCCATGTAGAGTTTATCCTCATCAGTTACCATACTGATGAGGAAGTTAATATGTGCAGAGGATACATGTAATCAGAAAACATTTTTATAAGATATATAATAGGGGGATACATGTAGCCAAGCATACATTTGTGGCCAGGACCACACAGACTTTCTTTCTTTCTTTTTTTTTTTTAAACCCTTACCTTCCATCTTGGAGTCAATACTGTGTATTGGCTCCAAGGCAGAAGAGTGGTAAGGGTAGGCAATGGGGGTCAAGTGACTTTCCCAAGGTCACACAGCTGAGAAGTGTCTGAGGCCAGATTTGAACCTAGGACCTCCCGTCTCTAGGCCTGGCTCTCAAACCGCTGAGCTACTCAGCTGCCCCCACAGACTTTCAATGCTATATATCCAGCAATATTTCCTAGTGATGTCACCTCTGATATTTCTTGTTAGAAATGGTATAATGTCTTCACTATATAGTCAGTGTCACATTGTTTCTATTGGGCATGATTTCCAAATATTCCATCTAGACATTTCTGTTAGGAATCATCAGTGGTCACTGAGCTGTTCTTTGCCATCATATGTTATACTTTGACTATATTTAATCTTTTCAATGTCATCTGTAGATTTGTTATCACCCTCTGGGATGCAGTGACTAGTAAATCCCTCCCTGATAAAGATGGAATGATGCACCTTAATGCCTAGACTATGGCTGCAAGCCACCACACTTAGCCAGGCAATCAGAAAAAGCTAACAGTATTCCATAGGCTGAGATTCAGTGAATTATTTGTATTTTCTTCCCCCCGGTGATGCTTCATGGTCTCAAATTAGAGATATCCATCTGACTTGAAGTTGTGAGATGTCTTTTAATTTATGTTAAATTTTTCATTGTCAATTTATGTTATTAAACCCTATTTTACGAACTCTGTTCCTCATCTCTGCAAACCCACAGGAACTGTGGGGAGGCTAAGGTACTGAAGCTTGCCTAGCTCCTCTGATATTCCATGATTGGCATACAAATGAAGCCAGGGCAAGAAAAGATTAAGCAAAGTAGCTAGGACCATCTGCTCCTGATCCACATTCATGCTTTTATTTAGCCAAAAAAAAAAGAGTAACTTTTAGGCTGCATTCTGGGCAACCTTAAGTATTGATCTCTCTACTTTGGCATCTTATAATTTCCTTTCTGTCATCTAATTGTAGTAAATGTTGCTTCTAGGCCTAGATTGTAAATTTATTGAGGGCATGGACTGTGCCTTATTTTTTTAATCTTTCATGGTGTATAATGTAATACTGGGCATGTAGTGGACATTCAATAAATATAATACTTCAGGTAGTCACAAGATAGCCTTCCAGGAACCAGAAGTGGAAAGTTAGATTAGATTACTCCCAAAGTCATTTCCAGTTCTTTGAAGGGCAAAGTTGAAATAAACAAATAAAACATACCATAATAATATTTCTGGCAGTGAAGAAGGAACCTTGAATAGTGAATGGAATGGAAATAACCTAGAAGAGACAAAAATGGCACCCCAAATCATGTCATTGATTGGTTCACCTACTAGGAGAAAAGGAACATTCTCATTGGCTGGCAATGGTTATTTAAGTCAAGTTACTTTGCAAAAAAGTTGTCAAATATAGAGGCAGCAAAGGGAAACAAACCACGTAAGTGAATGATAGAGTGAAAAGACAAGATATCTTGGTATCTGGAGCTTGGGTTTGAGTATACTCTGGCATTTATTTCATCTATGGCCTGGAGCAAAGCTTCTCCTCTCTCTGACTCTTAATTTCCTCCTCTGTGAGATGAAGGTATTAGACTAAGTCAGTTTTGAGGTCCCATCTAGTTTTAACATTCCATCAATCTAAGGAGAAAACTTTTTTTTCCAAATCATAAATATTAAAAAACAAAAAGTTACCATAGGAAAAATGCAAGCTGACACACACAAATTCAATTGGACAATCTCAAACACTGCTTGTACGGACTAATGGAAAAGGAGGATTCCGAACAAATAATGTCTAATTTTCCTAAGCCTGTTCCTGAACTACCAAGAGAGGAAAACCCTATTTCTCCTGAAATAGAGAAACAGACTGATATATCTGAGATAACGACCCTCCTCTCTCATGTTGCACACCTCCTAAATAAACTTTCATTCCCTCACCCTTCTCCCAGTGCCCCATCTTCTCCTATCCATTCTCCTAGCCCACGACCAACCCCAGACCCAAGAAAACTTTGCCCTCTTACATTACCAGTTCCTATCCATACTGCCACAGTAAACACACAAATAACTACAAAGAAATCAAGACTAGAGAGTGATTCTTATTCCTTTGATGGCCTTTTCCCCTTAAGCAAAGTGTCCACAATAGGACATGAAGGGGATATGGTTTCATTAAAACAACATACACCTTTCACACCTCAAGATATAAGGGAATTAAAACAAGATACTCTTACTTATGAAGAAAAACCAATAACAGTAATAAAAAAGATGGATGATATCTTTTTTTATTATAACTCTTCTTATAAAGATGTAGAAAAATTGCTCCAGGCTCTCTAACGGAACGTGAGAGAAATAAAATTATCTCTCATGTCAACAAAGCCCAAGGACACAATGCAGCACTGGTCATCCAAAGATCCTAAATGGCAGTATAACAACCCCAAAGAATATGCACAATTACGTCTTGCTAGGGATGCTATTCTCAAAACAATGTGAGAATATGACGAAAAACCACATACCTGGACCAAATTTAAAGACCTTACACAATCCAATGATGAGATGCCTTCCCAATTCATGGATAGGCTCATTGAGCTGGGAGGTAGATACACAGACCTTGACATTTCAATTAAAAAGAATATAAGACAAATAAGGGAAGAATTTATCAATAACTCTCATAAAGAGGTCCAAGATTACTTTAAAACACATTGCCCTAGGTGGCCTGAGATGGATCTTAAAGAGTTAAGGAGAACTGCTATTTTTGTCTGAAAAGATCATAAGGAAAAGCAGGAAGAAACTAATTATTTACTGAACAAAATACAGAAGGAACTAAAATCTTTAAGTAATAGAATGGATAAACATGAAATAGGGCATGAATCTAACTATCCATCCTTTACCTGCCACTTCTGTGAGAAGAAGTGCCATACAATAATGAACTGTAGGAATTTGTTAAGAGTAATAAAAAATAATACCCAGTTGAATAATAACTACAGAAATAATCATAGGAATGATTATTATAATAATAACTTCAGGAATCGTAACTTTAGGAATGATAAAATCCTAGAAATACTCCAACAGCTATAAAAATTGGAGAAAAGAACTTTTGGATTCATTGTTCACATGTAAAGAGAGCACCTTTATTGAAACTGATTGACTGTATCCTATCATAAGCATTGGAGATAATAGTCCATAGAAAAGTGGACACCACTTTTGGGAACACATTGAATTCCTGAATTTTATTTTACTATTGCCTTTTATTTTTCTAATGGAATATTTTATTCTTCCTTTTTTTATTTCTTGTACTTAAAGTACATATAATCAATACTAATCTTTTACAATTCTGCAGTAATATAAGTTTAAAATATATTTGCTATAATATTAATACATACCCAAAAGCTTTAGACCAGTGATGGGCAAACTATTCCCCACAGGCCAGATCCAGGCCATAGTTTTCCCATCACTGCCTTAAGCAGTTCCCTAATCACAACATCTGGATGTGGGGGCTTAGTGAGTAGGGAATTGCTTAAGGTAGTGATGGGAAAACTATGGCCTGGATTTGGCCCGTAGAGAATAGTTTGCCCATCACTGCTTTAGACTATGGAAATCTGCCATTTAATGATAAAGTTATGGGACTATGATTAATGATTATGTCTGATTCTAGGAAATGGGATCAAAAAGGATCACAGACTTCATCTGCACAGTGCCAAGGAAGCACAGACTTAACCTGAATAATGTCGTGCAGCACAAGGTAAAAAAAAAGACCATACCAATCCAAGTAGGATTGTTGAACTTCTATGCCAATACTAGAGGACTTGAACCTAGTGTGAGACTTGAAGTTGCAATGCTTGATATATGTTAAGATGTAGGATACTTTGTACCACACTGCCAGTCAAGTACCGAAGGTTGGCCTTCATTCTGGCTCCCCTATCCTTGAGAACAAAGATAAATCAGACCAGGGAATGGCACTTCCCTTTTACATAAAAATCTGATCCTCTCTTTTCTCTCTTATGATATGGAAACTTTTTGTAGTCTTGGCTGCCAATGGGTAAGTGCAATATTACTGCATTTTGTCCAGATTTATGGGACAGAATTTACTTTAAATTGGACCCTAATACAAGGGCCTGTTATGAATTTATTCTTGTTTACTTAGACATTTTTATATACATAGATTTTTGATATTTTGCTGCTGATTTTGAATTTTTTTATTTCTCCCCAAATTTAATTTTCCTTCTATTTGTTTTTTCTTTTTATGTTTTTGGTTTTTTCTTTTGATAATTGACCCATACACCCCATAACTCAATGACGTATTCTGAGCTGATCTGGGTGTTGGTCAACACTCTCTTCAGGGGGGATTGTATTTTTTTAAATTTTTATTTTGAATATTTTCCCACAGTCACATGTTTCATGTTCTTTCCCTCTCCCCCCAAGCCCCCCTAACTCCCCTTAGCCAATGCACAATTCCACTGGGTTTTACATGCATCATTGATTAAGACTTAATTCCATATTTTTCATAGTTGGACTAGAGTTTTCGTTTAGTGTCTACATTCCCAATAATATCCCCATCAGCCCAAGTGCTTAAGCAGTTGTTTTTCTTCTCTGTTTCTCCTCCCACAATTCTTCCTCTGAATGTGGCTATTTTTCTTTCTCATAAGTCCCTCAGCCTTGCTCTGGATTCTTGCATTTCTGTTAGTAGAGAAGTCCGTTATGTTTGATTATACCACAGTGTATCAGCCTCTGTGTACAATGTTCTCCTGGATCTGCTCCTTTCACTCTGCGTCAATTCCTGGAGGTCATTCCAGTTAACATGGAATTCCTCCAGTTCTTTATTCCTTTGAGCACAATAGTATTCTATCACCAACAGATACCACAATTTGTTTAGCCATTCTGCAATCAAAGGGCATTCTCTCATTTTCCAATTTTTTGCCACTGGGGATTGTATTTTTATAAAAATCCAAGTTTTAAAATTTTGTTTGAGAAAATTTTCAGGAAAATAAGCCTGCTAACTTCTTAAATCCAAAAAAAATGGACTATTTGGAGAAAGATGCCTGCAGAAACCTACACTAAATCAAGACAATCCAGAATGAACTTTGGGGTGCAACTGATTGAACTTGAGGGGATAGAACAATTATTTTGAACTGTAAACTCTTATACCAAAGGGAATTCCCCCCTAATTGGCTTTTTTTAATGCATCTAGGAAAACATTGGTTTTGCTCTCTCTCTCTTCTATTTCCCTTTTATCTCTAACTATTGTAGTTAAAGGATTTTTAGGGGTATAAGATGATTAGGTCAAATGATCAATTGGGGAGACTGATTGGGGGGGGATTGTGATAATGAGATTAAATCTACCTTGCCCATTCTCAAAATCTAATCACCAAAAGTGTGAACAACTCTACTTAAATCACAAGTTGGGAGGTCTGTGACCCACATGTGTTAGAGTGAGTAAAGTCTGTTGTGATTGGACGTGTAAACTAGGAGGAAGGCACAGGAAGTTATGCAAAAGAAACCCCTTTAAAAAAGAGTTCAGTAAGTTTAGCTTCATTCTTCTTGTTTATGTCTTGGACCTGAAGGACCTCTTCTTGTTTGTGACTTGGACCTGGAGGAGCACTGGACCTGGGACCCTGAGACCTTGGTGAAACTGTTCTTAAATCTTTCCCTTAGAACAGTGATTCCCAAAGTGGGCGCTACTGCCCCCTGGTGGGTCCTGCAGTGATCCAGGGGAGGAGTGATGGCCACAGGTGCATTTATCTTTCCTATTAATTGCTATTAAAATTTAAAAAAAAATTTCCAGCGGGCTAACTAATATTTTTTCTGGAAAGGGGGCAGTAGGCCAAAAAAAATTGGAAACCACTGCCTTAGAATACACCTGGTGAGTGCAAAGACTAAATCTTTCTGGATTCTGTGAAGGAACTCTCCTTTTAAGAGAGGACCAGAGACTTAAGCTTTTGCTTTATTCATCCCCTGTCCTTGGGCCTCAGGAACTCTTGGCTCAGCCTTCTCTGATTAAGGACTAGTTAAATCTGCCTGGGTTGAGCCAGGGACCAGAGCAAATTACTCAGTGTGTTAGATTACTTATCCTATCTTATTCTTTCTCTAATTTTCTTACCTTCTCTCTTTCTTCTCATTTGTAATTAACCTTCCATAAAAGTCATTTTGACTTGAGGTTATTCTTTAATTGGGGATTGATAATTATGCAATTCCTTGGCGACCAAACCTTTTAATATTCGCCCAACCAAAACCCCTTTTAACCCCTTACAGGAGAGATGGAGTATAATTTCAGAGCTGGTCTCAGTCAAAGAGGCCTGAGTTCAAATCCTACCTTTGACATTTACTGATAGAGCAATCCTATTCAAGTTGCTTAATTTCTTGGGGCTTACTGAAAAAAAGAAAAAAACCCCACAAACTAATATAGGCTTCCCTGGATCTTAAGATGACTGTACATGGAATTTGCTTACCAGATTTATTTCTGAGAAAAAAAAATCATGTAATTCAGCACCTTGGGCAGCTTTCTAGGCCGTAACTGTAGAAGAGTTGCCAAATATATACAGAAAGGGAATTTTTTCTGACCGATAAAATAACAGGGATGAATAAAATAAAAATTAAATGATGTTTTCTCTCCTTTCCATAATCATAAGCAAGTAAGCAAGAAGACATTATATTGAGCCTCATTTAAGAAAGGAAAGATTGAAGGCAATGAATTTTAGAGAAATTTCCATGGACAAGGGGTTAGCCTTTTAAACATTTCAGAGTTTCACTTCAGCTGTTGGAAAGTTCGGTTGTATGGAAAAGCTCATTTCCCTTGATGATATCAGAAGTCTAAGTTGCAACTGTTATGTGTTGACTGATCTGTTCATTAGTTGGGCTTCACTGCCTAATGGAAATATGTACTTGTCTCTGAATTACTGTTTGTAGCAAATCAGGTTAACAGTCAATGATTTTAAAACTTTTTTTTGGTACTGTATTCTCTGTGTCTAGCACAGTGCCTGGCACACAACAGGTGCTTAATAAATTCTCATTGCTTGATGGATTAATCGAAAATGCCATAGGGGGAAATATCCTGACTGAAGCAACTTCTCCCATAAATGGCACCCCTCAGACTGCTTAAGTTTATCAATGACATTCATACAGAATGGCAGCTGTCAAAGGGCTGAACTAATACACATATGCTCACTTGTGGTTAGATTTAAATCGACCCCAACAATGTAGGCTGAGCTGCAGGGGCTGGCAAGAGAAGAACTGTGCTGAGGGTGGGAGAGTCTTGGCCCAACTTGTCTTACTGGCTTGTTGAGTATGTGAACCTCTCTTCTTTCTCCCTGGAGGCTGAATCACCTTACTTAAGGTTACATCATGTGTTGGAGTGGTAATGCCAGGGGAAGCTTAGAGTAAAGGACTTTAAAAGGAGTCTTTGTGTGCCTGTATTATCAGTCTGACATCAGCCTTTTGGGGGCTTACTGAGAAACGTAACTCAAGCCTCACTGGATCTTAAGGTCACTATACATAAAATCTACTCCCCCGCTTTTATTTCAGAGAAAAAAATAAATCTTGTAATCCAGAGCTTTGGCAGACCAGGTATCAAAATTTCTCCATTTGAGCAGTAAATGCCTAGTAACCAGGAGAAAGGCAGACCTAGTATACAGACAGAGTCATCGCCTATATGGTGTCATTTGGGGGATTCTCAGGCACCTTCAAATCTCCTCCTCCTTCACCTGTCAAAACACCTAAACTTCCACCATTCAGTCTTCATTCCTTTGGCTTAGGTATTGCAACTCCAAGACACTCCTTTTGAAATATGAAACCTGTTGAAAGGATTGAGACACTGAACCTTCATCTACCATCAGGACAGTAAACACATTGGGCTATTGCTCTTTTAGGGCTCCAGCTGGAATTACTAAAACTATTTAATCTCAGAGTTGGAAGGAACCTCAGAAGCTAGTTTAATTCCTACCTGAATAGTAATTCCTCAGTAATGAGAGTCTATGGAAATGTTTTTTTTAAAGCATATATTTTGGTAACTGTACTCCAATATAACTGGTGTGTTTTGTAATCCTTTGTATTTTATCCTGTGTACATAAAATATTATTCTGAGAAGGGTTCTAAAAGCTTTACCAGACTGTAAAAAGGTGCACAAATGTTTTTTAAACTTCTCTATAGCATTCCTGAAAAGTAGTTCCCTAATCTTTATTAAAGACCTTTTGTAAAGGCAGGATGGCACACCAGATAGAGAAATGAGAGACTGTGGGACCAAAACCTTCTTTCCCAAATCCTACCAAGACTAACAGCACCCCTCCCCCCAGCATCTGTCCCAACAAAACCTAGGAAAACTCCAGGACTTTTCCATCAGGCCTGGACAAATGACCTCCCACATGACTGACCATAGCCTGGGAACTAGACCTGTCACCTCCAGTGATGGAGATTCCATACCCGCTTAGGACCATTCAATGAGGTTGGTCCAGATAATTCACCTGAATCAACAGAGGCAATTCAGGTTATCTCATCCCTGACAACCACCCTATAAAGGGCTACCCCCATATCCACTCAGGTGGAGACTTAACAGCCATCTATGCTGGTGCTGAGCTCCCTCCTCACTGCCCCTTTCCTCCATTCCCCTCCCCCTTAGGACTCTACAGCCACCTCTCCTGGCATCTGGCCTCTCTCCCTCATTGCTCCTTCTCCCTCTTCCCCCCCTTGCCCTTCCTTTCCTCCAATAAAGCTTTGCTATACCACCCTTACTCTAGTCTCATTAGTCTCTTGGGTTGAACTTCCATCAAGCACAACTGACAAGAGCCTTTGAGCAAGAGAATCCTGGGTTTAAGTTTCGGCTTGTGATACATACTGGTTATGTGAACAGGGGCAATTTCCTTAGCCCCTCAATACCCCAAACAACTCTCTATGCCCTTATGTCCCAGAATAGTTGCCAATATGCATCAGAATGGGGAATTTCCTCGCTTGGAACTTTGCACACCAATGAAGTCACAGATCCTAGCATAATAACATTTCCTAAACCCCAATCAATGTAGAGACCAGTTGTAAGCTTAGAGGATTGACACTAAGGCATGCTTCACCCCTTCCATCAGAGTGGTTGTGGGCTATAATTGTAGGATGATGCCTTTGGTTCAGATTTGGGCAATGATTTGAGATACTTTCCTGCACTGTACTCCTTTGTTATGAGTTCTTTTGTTAGAGAAAGTCATGGGGAAGTAACAATGATAGTACAAAAAAAGAGAGTGGACAGCATCAGAAGAACTTTGGAAGACTTAAACTGATTTAAAATGCAATAAGGGGGGGCAGCTGGGTAGCTCAGTGGATTGAGAGTCAGGCCTGGAGACAGGAGGTCCTAGGTTCAAATCTGACCTCAGACACTTCCCAGCTGTGTGACCTTGGGCAAGTCACTTGACCCCCATTGCCTAGCCCTTACCACTCTTCTGCCTTGGATTCAATGCACAGTATTGACTCCAAGACGGAAGGTAAGGGTTTAAAAAATGCAATAAGAAGAACCAGGAGAAAAAAATGACACAAAAAAAATCACCTCATAAAAACAAATGCCTTTGAGAGATTTCAGAACTCTGATCAATTCAATGATCAATTCTAGCTACAGAGAACTCATGAAAAATATACTACCTACCTCCAAAAAGTAAGGTAAGATACTCAGGATGAAAGAATTAGTTTTACATGACTAGGTATATTTGCTATAAGGGCTTTGTTTTTCTTTTTTTTTCTTTTCATTTGGGGGGGAAGTGGAAAGGAGAGAAAATAAATTTTTTTGCTAATTGAAAAAAATTAAGTTGAAGTAAAAAAGATGACCTTTCCAAAATGACAGAATGGCCTATCCCCTCTATGATAGCTCTTTCCAATTGGGTTGACTGATTTTTGGCAAGGTTTTCTTTAAACCTAGACTAAAATTTCCTCTTTGAAACTTTTTTTTTATTGCTCCTCCTTCTATCCTCTGAAATCCAGTAAAGCTAAGGAGTTTTATTCCTTTACTCTGTGGAAAACACTTTGAATACTTGAAAGCAATTATTGCGTCCTAAATTTTCTACAAAATAGCATAGGTTTTTGCAATTGATCTAGATGAGGCATAAACTTGAGGCCCTTCACCATACTGATTAACATTGCTCAGACACTCTCTAGTTTATTAATGTCTGTCCTAAAATGTGGGGGTCAGAACTGAACATAACCCAGAGGTGGTCTGACCAAATCATTGCATAGCATGTACCATCACCTTTCTAGTCCAATGAAGCCCAAGATTAAATTAGTTTTCTTGACTCCTAGAGTGCACTATTGGTTCTCAATGAGCTTCCAACCATCCCAGAAACCTTGACATCTTTCCTCAGATGAACTGCTTAATCATACCTCCCTTATCTTGTAGTCATTGAGTTGATTTTTTGAACCCAAATGTAAGTCTTTAACATTAAGGCCTATCAAATTTCATTTTCTTAAATTCAGTGTAATGATATTGCCTATCAAGAACTTTTTGGATCCCGATTTTCTCATCTAACTTATCTATCCTATCTAGTTTTATGTTATCTGCATGTTTAATAAGCATGCCATTTTTATTTCATTCAAGTCATTGATAAAAATGTTAAACAACAGAGAACAAAGGATTGGTCCTAGGAGTAATTCACTAGAGACTTCCTTCCCTGGTGACATTAAGATATTAATGATTCCTTTGGGGGTCCAACCAATCAAACAGATACAAATTCACCCAACAGTACTATTAGTCTATATCTTTTCATTTTGTCCACAGGAAAAGCATGAAAAACTTTTAAAATGCTTCACCATAATTACAATATCTACAGCATTCTCTTGATTTAGTTTAATATCCCTCTCAGAAGTGGAAATAAGGTTAGTATGGTTATGGGTTTTTTGTTTGTTTTAATGATACTTTATTTTGTTCCTCAATTACAAGAAAAAAATATGTTTAACTTTTTTTTAAGTTTGAGCCAAATTCTCATCCTCTCTGACTTCTTCCTTCCCCTGTCCCTTCTCTGAGATGACAAGCATTCTACTATGAATTTTATACGTGTAATAGTATAAGACATTTCCTCATATTAGTAATTTTGTAAAAGAGAACTTGACCAAAAGAAAAATAAGGAAATAGAATGAAATATAGTATATCTCAGTCTGTATTTAAATTTCTTCAGTTCTTTCTCTGGAGATGGGTGTATTTTTCATCATGAGTCCTCGAAGATTACATTGGATCACTGTATTGCTGAGATTAAGTAGGTCATTCGCAATTCATCAAAAAATATTGCTGTTATTGTGTAAATGATTCTCTTAGTTTTGCTCACTTCTCTTTGCATTTAGTTCAAGGACGTCTTTCCAGGTTTTTCTGAACTCAAACTTCTCATCATTTCTTATGGCACAATAGTATTTCATTACAATCATATACCACAACTTTTTTTCGTGATCCCCAAATGATGGATATCACCTCAATTTCCAATTCTTTCCCACAACAAAAAAAACCTACTATATATTTTTTTACAAATAGGTCTTTTTCCCTTTAAAATATCTCATTGGGGTTACAGACCTAGTAGTAGTATTTCTGGATCAAAGGATATGCACAGTTTGAAAGTCCTTTGGGCATGGTTTCAAATTACTCTCCAAGGTATGATCTAGTCTTGGTGAACCTTTATTGACACTTTATTATCACCAATTCCTTTTCTGTATATTCTCTCACCATCCCTTTAATAATACATTTCAGAATTTTATCAGACTAAGTGGACTAAATTTCTTTCTCTTATTTTTGAAAATTGCTCTTAACTTCTTCATTATCTCTTATTTTCAATAATTTTCTGTCCTTCCTTCGTTTGTTCATTTGTTCCTTTTTTTCTTGACTCATCTTTTCCTTTTAAAAAATGTCATTCTTTCTTATTTTTTTTACCATTTTCTTTTGCAAAATAATCTAAGTTAATGCCCTCATCGAGAAAAAACTTTATCTTAGGGTTTAAATTTTCCTCTTGTCCTAAAACATTTATTCTATATGCTTGGGCTATTAGCTTTGGCCCTGGGGGCCTTAGCACCTTGGGTTTAGCCACCTTAAAGTCAGTGGTTCTTGTAGCCTTCTGATGAGCTTGGGAGCTTTGGTGTCAGTGGGTTTGGAGGAATTGGTAGTCTTTGGGACAGTCATTTTGGCAATCTTGGCATTGGTGGGGTTAGTGGTTTTGAGACTATTATGTCAGCTTTTGGGCTCATGAATTGTATGAGCTGGGGCAGAGCACATTAGCCTTGAGGATCATAATGTTAAGCTTCTTTGCCTATAAGCAGCTCAGTTGTGCAGAATCTTTAGCTTGGAGTCAGGAAGATCCGAGTTCAAATATGGCCTCAGATACTAGTTATGTAACTCTGGGCAAGTAACGTTTAATGTCTATTTGACTTCATTTCCTCAACTGTAAAATTAGAATCAGAACTAGGATATTTTTGAAGGTTGTCATGAGAATCAAATGAAATAATATCCGTAAAATATTTAGTAGTGCCTAGGACGGAGTAGGTACTATATAAGTGCTTATTTTCTTTCCTTTTTCTTTCTTTCCCCTCTTCTCTGTGACAGATGGCTTTAGCACTTTTTTGCATATATCTTCCTCAGTTGCTGCTCTTATCATCATTGCATTTACTTCATTCAATCAATTCCTTTCTATGACCCTCCTGTTTTCAACAATACGGTTTTTAAAAGTCTTTTTTTTTTTTTGGAGACTATTAACTTTTCCTGGCAGTCTCAAGTCATTCAGACCTTTAATATACCTCTTGGTAACATTACCACTCTTTCAAAAATGACCTAAATCTTTCTTCAGACTATTGCTAGGATGCATTGGACAGAGGAGGCACTTAAACATTTGTTGAATTGAATTGAACAGTAGAGGGCTGGGTACTTCTGTAGAAAATGGGGAACCAACAGAGAGAAAAATTCAGAGGGACAGAAAGAAAGCATCATAAAAATGTCTATTTTGTGGTATCTTTTAACCATTATTCTTTTTATGGTTCAGACCTTTGATTTATTGGTTTAGATAACTCTTATGAGGAAAATCCTTCCATCAGTGTAGATACTCAACTCTCCTGCCATCTAAAGTCTTAGAGTTGCCTAGGATACAAAAGGTTTATGTGACTTGCTCAAAATTTTGAAGCCTGTATGTATGGAGATATGGACCCCTTTCCTCCTGGACTCTGAGGCTGGTCCACTTTCCCCTATTCCTCTTCCTTTTCCATCACCTTTGTCTGTTACCCTCCCTAGCCTTTTCTACCATAAACTTGTATGCTTTTCTTGGATTCCAAGCAGATTCCTACTAATTGAACTTCTAGTTATTTTGGTACTTGATCCAAATCCTCCTCTCCTGTCTCAAAATTCCAATGTGACCACACAGGTCTAGACAATATGTAATTGATTACTGAAAAGCAGTGATGGGCCAAATCATTGAATTCCCAAGTGGTTTAGATAATTGCCATTCTACTGTAAGCAGAACTGACATTTTCTGGATTTCACCATATTCCTTAACCCGCAAAATTGCTCATGTCATGGAAAGCAAGATGAAAGAAAGAGCAAGCATATTTGAAACCATGTGAATCTGCCCTTCTGTGTTGTCTTTGGAATACATGGTAACTGTTTCCCTAAATCCAGCTTTCTTCAATAGTGCCAAAAAGTTTGCTTCTCAGTTGTTAGTTTTAAGTTAAAGACATGGTTTTCAAAGTCCTTCTAGAGAGCAATGTTTAACCCATCCCATTTGGTTGTATTTGATTGTATTTAACCCATCTGGCTAAAAGAATTCCCCATTTCCCTGCTGCCACTTTTTATACTGAGTTATAACCCCACACGCACCCTGTGGATTTCCTGAGGGACAGCCCTGTGGCTCTGAGCATTATATGGTAGGAGAGAAAGGGATATATAGTTCCTTTTTGACTAAAGACCACTGAACCTACACACAGGTGCATGAAGGTACTCATTTGGATTCTGAAAGATTTCTGGGAGATGAAGAAGGAGTTTGAGACAAAGACAGAGAAAGACAGACAGAGAGAAAGAGAGAGAGAGAGAGAGACAGAGAGACAGAGAGACAGAGAGAGAGTCAGAGACAGAGAGAGAGGTGGGGAAAAGAGAGAGAAAGAGACAGAGAGAGAGGTGAGAGAGACACAGAGAGACACAGAGAGAAACAGAGAGAGGCAAAAGTTAAGTGTGGACTTGTGAATGGTAGTTGCAGGGGCGTTCCCCTTGTATCTATTTCTAGACATATGAGAAAGTTGGTCCCCAAAAAGTTTTTTGACTTCCAGCACCTACAACCCAATACCAATACAACCCAATTACCAAATCCAGACTCCTCACTGGTGAGATCATTTTTTCTTCTTAGCAGATGAGATCTCTCTTGAAAAACACATTTACTTTATTTTGTTTACTTCTTTCTTTGACAAAGAAAAAAGGAATAATAGTTATTTGTGACTGATTTTTATATAAAGTGTTTAGTGGAAAAGAGCTAAACTGGTGAGAATAAGCTAAGCATCTCTTACTTTAAGAGCATCTTTTATTCTAATCCCCTAAACAGTGACAGGCAAACTACTGCCCACAGGCTAGATGTGGCCACTTGAAATGTTCTATCCTCAGGTGTGACATTATTCCTAATCTGACAACTACAATGAGTAGGATACAATACAATGAAACTTTGAAAGAGTTGCCTTAGAAACCGACTGATAGATGAGCATTTCCTTTCCTTTGGCCCCCTCTTTAAAAAGTTTACCCATCAGTGTCCTAAGAGACTCATACCCTTAAACTACCAGTATTTGAGGTGTAGTAGATAGCTATAATTCTAGTTCAATATATGTCTGGGGGACAGTAGAGCAAAGAGGATTGAGTTCCCAACTACACCCGGGCTGTTTTCAGACTATTACTCTTCTAATGGGAGGGCATCTACAGCCTTCTTCATATTCTTCATGAAAGTAAAAATTTTAGTCTCCATATCCCAGGTCACATATCTATTTATGTCACATGTGAGGCAGTCATTGTATGCTAGATGTGTCCATATCTCTATTATATATGGGTTAGGAGAATAATTTCAATACGCTGATTATAAGGGTAAAGTTTACCGGTGCTTGGTTTATCTGCCAGTGAGAAACCTTCTCCACCTTGCCACTTGATTTTTCCTCCTTTACAGCATATGCTAACAAGCAGGGGTCCCTAGGGCAACCTTCTTTCTCCCCACAATAGCTGAGCAACCCTCTCCTGGCTATTGATTAGCCTTTGACCTATGCCAAAGCACAGAAACTCCCAAAAGGGGATAAACTGAAAGTCAAGCATCAAATAAGTGCAAAGATAGGGGCCAGCTTAAAACAAAAGCTCTCTCAGAATGTCATCTTGCCCTAGGTGGTCCAAGAATCAGTGAACACACAGAGGAAATAATCCAGTGTACTGGAAAGCTAGAATTTGGTGTAGAAGAACCTTCTTCATAGATGGCTAGTGTTCATGCTCAATATAAGCAGCTGAAAGGAATCATATATTCTGGGGCTGTCCGATATGTAGTGCTGGCACACCTGTAGTTAACTAGAGTAGGTTGGTGAAATTTTATCCGCAGACATTGATACCCAGGAGGGTATTTCTTAGGGGTTGGGTGAGATAGTAAACACAGTGCAATGGATAGAAAGCTGGACCCACAGTGAGGAAGACCTGAATTCAAATCTAGCCTCAGACACTTAACTGTGTAATCTTAGGCAAGTCACTTAATTTCTATTTGCCTCAGTTTCTTCAGCTGTTGAATGGGGATAATGTCATGGTGTTCAGTCATTTTTTGTCATGTTTGATTCTTCATGACCCCACTGAGGTTTTCTTGGCAATGATCCTGAAATGGTTTGCCATTTCCTTTTCCAGCTCATTTTATAGATGAGGAAACTGAGACAAATAGTGTTAAGTGGCTTGTCCACAGTCACACAGCTATCAAGTGTCTGAGGCCAGATTTGAACTCATGATGATGAGTTTTCCTAACTCCAGGCCTGACACTCTATCCAATTTACCACTTAGTTGTCCTTAAATGGGAGAACTAAAAGCACTTATCTTCAAGGATTGCGTTAGGATCAATTGAGATAATAATTGGAAAGTATTTGGTATAGTGCCTGGCACATTTTAAGCTAACATAAATGGCAGCTATTATTATTATTATTATTCCACCAGAAAGAGCTGGACTGTGACTTCTCTTGATGAATGTGTGTTGAGATGAGACTGCAACACTGCCATCATTTGTTCCCCAGCTGTTTTCTCCCTAGGTGAAAAATTCTCCATTATGGTTTTACTTATAAGTAGATACTTAGAGAATCCACAACTGTGAGTAGAGTGGCATCTTGGATAAAACCTCTCCTTTGGTTTCCATATCCTTGAGCTGCCCAAGTTGTGTCAATACAGAGCCAGACCCATGAAAATAGTTTCTAAAATCTTTCAGTTTATAGAAGTTGGGCTTGTCCCTTTATATTTGTAGTAGTCCTGACTACATTGGTGAATGACCATTTAATCATCTTCTAGTTATCTTCTCCTAGGACTCCTCACATCAATAGGGTAAGAAAGTTAAAACAACTGCTTGCAACACATGCCCTCAGAATTCTACCACAGGCTCATGAAGGAAACAAACAAACAAATGGAAAGGCAGTACTCATTCAGTTTCTTTTATGTCTAATTCATATTAAGACTCTGCCTGATTGTCATTAAAACAGACCAACGGCAATTTCCTTTGTATCCTCTTTAATGAGACAAGAGGTTATTATTACATTTTTGTGGTCAAATTATTAGACTTTTACTGATGATATTTATTATAGTTTTGGGAATGAGTCAAAATTCAACAGCTTTGATTATAAACAAGTCATGTCAACTGTTTTCATTTTCATCATCATCAAAAAGCATTTATTAAAGACTGAACTATTAATGGCGTACAAAGAAATGTGCCAAGAAAATCAACAAGGTGGGTTTTCTGCTTTCTTTAGGCTTATAAAAAATGAAAAATGGCAGAGTTGATCAGATCCCTGGTTTATTTATAGATTTAAAATGGGAATTGCATTTCAGAGATTTCCATTGTATAGGAGAGAAAACTGAATCTCAGAAGGAAGTGACTTGCCCAAGATCATACAGGTAGTAAAAAATAAAACATGTCAGGATTAAGTGGTTTTTAGTATTGAAGGAAAAAAAAGATGAATTCATGATAGTGAGGAGTGTGTAGGCTCTGTAGAAATTCTTGTCTCTGGCTCAGGATGGGATCAAGTGAGCTGTTTTCTATTCAGTCTGAGAAGCCTTAAATAGGACGTGGGATTTCGGGAATGTCTGAATGAAGGAGAAAAGAAGCAGATAAGAGGGAAACCAGCCATGTCAGAACATCTGCTATAGTTTGGAAGAAGGCTCAAAGAAGGCAGGAGGATAACCAAATTTAGGAATTTTAACTTAAAGGGAAATGGAGCAGTAGGAAATGGGCCAGAGCTGATGAAATATATGATCTTTTTAATGAGCTAAAGTTTATAATAGGAGTAATATGTGAATCCTAGCTTGGCTGTTTAGGCAAATAGCTTTCCTGGGCTATAGTTTCTTCACATATAAAACTGGGGTGGAAGTAGAGGAGAAAGGGATTAGACTAGATGGCTGGTATGATAAGTAACCAATTATATATAATCTCATTCTGTATTTGGGGCAGCTAGGTGGTATGGTGGGTACATCATTGGAATTAAGAATCATTTGGAATCAAGAAGATTCATCTTCATAAATTTAAATTCCACCTCAGACTGTGTGAGCTGTGACCATGGGCAAATCATTTAGTCTTGTTTGCCTCAGTTCCTCATCTGTAAAATGAACTGGAGGAGGAAATGGCAAAGTCCTCCCGTATCTTTGCAAAGAACACTCCAAATGGAGTCATGAGGACACGACTGAAATGGAATCATGAAGTCACAGCTGAAAAATGATCAAACAGCAACTCTATATTGACACAATAGCTGTCCATACTAATAGCAGTCTATGGCAATTTTGTTTTCTGTCTGTAAAACATCAATTAATAAAGAAAGATGTGGGTCAGTAGGAAAGGGTATTAAGAGTATGTGATCTAAAATGAGAAAATATGAGTTTGAACCCCCACTCTGTAATTTATTATTAATGTGATATCTTGGACAAGTAATTTACCTTTTCTGGGCTTCAGTCTCATCTGAAATAAAATGAGGGAGTGGACTAGATGGTATTTGAGGTAGCCTCTAGCTTTAAATCTGTGTTTCAGTGAAAACACCTTATAAACTCCCTGGTAGAGGGGCAGCTAGATGGTATAGTGGATAGAGCACCAGGCCTGATGTCAGGAAGGAAGTTGTGACAATAAAAAATGAATGCATTGGAGTGAGTTCTTTATGATCCTAAGATGTTAGGTTTTCTTTTTGAAAAATGAATTTATTTCATTTTATTTCTTTTGTGAAAATGTTCATAAATTATAAAATTTATTTACTTTTCTGCAGAATAAAGGGAAAAGGAACGTTTTGGGGTGACTAGGTTGCACAGTGGATAGAGCATTAGCCTTGGAGTTGTGAAGAACTGGGTTTAAATCTGGTCTCAAACACTTCTCAGCAGTGTGACTCTGGGCAAATCACAACCCCATTTGACTAGCCCTTGCTTTTCTATCTTAGAGTTGTAATTAAGATAGAAAGTAAGAGTTAAAAAAAGGAGAAAAGAAAAGAAAAAGAAAGCCAAGGGACACCGGGTTCTAAAAATGTTGAGAATTCCTGTTATAGAGCATTTATGACATACTGTGTCATAGCTAAGGAAATAGATTTGATCTCTTTCTCCTTGGTTTAGCCATTAAACAGATACTTTAGCTCTTCTGGATTTAGCACCTAGCAGATTTTCTTTCTGAACATAAGAACAATTTGCTCCTGGACTAAACTTTTTAATTGTATCTTAAGGGCATCCCAAATGACTTTCCATATGTCAGTTACAATTGGCTTCAAATAAATGTTTGTTGAATTGAATGTCCTACCCATTTTAGAAGAGCTCTCAAGCTGAATCTCTCCCCAGGGGATAGGATGCCTTTCAATATGCCAAGCAGCTGCTGAAGGGGACAATAGGTTGAAATTAAAAGAAGACTGGAGTTCCTAGACTCACTCAGAGTTAGCCATCCTAGGGCTGCTCCTACAGGCCATGGCTAAACTGAGTTTACTATGATAGTTGTCCTATTGGTCAAAGGAACCTGTATAATCTATCAAAAAATGGAAGAAAGAGGAATAGAAATATGGTCAAAAGGGAATGCCAGTTGGTCTAGTGGATAAAAACCTTCCAACTAATTACACTGGCTAATTTAAAATTTTGGATCACATATAAGAAAATGAATTTAGGAAACTGGGAAAGGGATGAAGAAGAATGAAACTATAAACTGGCAGACAATCTAGCTCTGCACAAGGATTGAATCTGAAAAGAAACAAAGATAGGATAGAATACTGGAGTTAGCACTATCTGTGTTCTAGTTCCATCTCTGTCACCTAATGGGGGTGAGACCCTGGGCAATTCATTTAACCTCTCAGTGCCCTCAGGAAACTTCTTCAAATTATTAAATTGCAGAGAAGGAACCAACCTTCATAAGTAGAAGTTGTTCATTAGCAATTCCCCACAAGGATGAAAATAATAAATCTCTTTTTAAAAGAATCAAGAATAACATTATCTTCTAAAATCCTACCTAATCACCTCATCATGGCCTTAGAGAGGTGATTAAGTTCTTGAAGGTTGTACTATCAAGACATAAGTTCCAGTAGCACAGATCAAGTTGGAAAGGATTTAAGCATGAGCCCCATGACAGATTATGTGACTATCATCCAAAGATCAGTCTAGCTACATTCAGACTCTCAAAAAGATGTGTCACTGGGATCCTTTTTTTTCCAGAGGAAACTCACATATATTATCTTCTAAAGCATGGAGGAGTTATGATCTACGTTGATGGAAGGTATACTTACATCACCAAAACCACAGTTCCACGAATTTTTGAAATTATAAATTTGTATATAAATCCATACATACAAATATATAATATGTGCATATAAACACTAATTATATTTTAAGTAATATACATTATTCAGGCAAGTGGATTGTTGCATAAAGCCCTAGACTTGGTGACAAGAAGACCTGAGCTCAAATTCTGCTTTAGACACTTTGTATGATCTGAAAAATTCTCTAAACTTCCCAATGTCAATTTCCTAGTCTGTAAATTTGGGCATAATAATAGCTTCTATTTCCCAGAATTGTGGTGAAAATCAAAATGAGATTTTATATATATATATATAAAGCACTTTTGCAAATCTTACAGCACTATATAGACAGGTTATTGTTACTGAAGTTATAATGAATGCAATAATATCCCTGTGTGAGGCAGGGAATTATGAAATTGTCCCCATTATGAGGTAACTAAGACTTAGAGAAGCAAAATAATTTGCTTAGATCACCCAACAAATGGCAGAACTAGGACTCCAGCACCTATCCCACGATGTGTTATTATCCATTGGGTTAAAGGAATAGTTGTCTAACTTTAGGTAACTTCTGGGGAAGATGCTTCAAGATGCTTCTGCCATGAACACTTCCACAAACTATATATGCACTCAAATCTCTAAGTTTTATTACAGACCACTTAAATAATAATAACAATAATGTAAACATTTATATTGTTTTAAAGTTTATAAGTCGCTTCACATACTTCATCTTATTTGATACTTCCTAAAATACTGTGTTCTCAGAGGAAGAAATTAAAACTATGCATAGTCATATGAAAAAATGCTCCAAATCACTATTAATTAGAAAAGTGCAAATTAAAACAACTCTGAGATACCACCTCACACCTCTTAGACTGGCCAACATGACCAAAAAGAAAAATGACAAATATTGGAGCAGGAAAATTGGAACACTAATACACTATTGCTGTTACTTGAACTGATAAAAGCATTTTGTAGAGATCCAGAGAGATAAGAGATATGTGGAAAGGACCTCCCTGTGCCAAAAATATTTTAGTAGCTCTTTTTGTAGTGGCAAAGAATTGAAAACTGAGGGGTCATCCCATCACTTGGGTAATGGATGAATAAGTTATAGTAGATGACTATAAAGGAATGCTATTGTACTATAAAGAATGATGAACAAGATGAGTTCAGAAAAACCCAGAAAGATTTATATGAACTGATACAGAGTATGGTGAACAGAACCAGGAGAACACTGTATACAGTAACAGAAATATTACATGATGATCAATTGTAAAAGACTAAACCATTATCAGCAAAGCAAATCTCTGGGGTAACCACAAGGGACAAGGAATTTTTGGAGTCTGAGTACAGATCAAATTGTGCCATATTCCACTATATTTCATTTTTGAGGTTTCTATCGTGTGTGATATGTGTCTTCTATCATGACATGAGCAAAATGGAAATATGTATTACATGAAAGTACAGGTATAATCTATAACAGGCTATTCACCTCCTTAGGGGTGAGGGTAGGGAAAGATAAAATTTTGAATTTTAAAATGCCAAAAAAATTGTCAAAAATTGTTTCTACATGTAACTGAAAAAAATTAAAAATTAGGGAAAAAATCCCAGGATGTATATGTTATTACTCATTTACAGATGAGGAAACTGAGAAAATAGGGATTTGAACTCAGGTCTTTTTGACTCCAAATCTTGCAGGCCATCTACTATGTCATGCTGCTTTTTAAAAGATGAAACAGGAAGTTGGGGAAAGAGTATCTCAGAGTAATTGCCAGAAGATATCTAAATGCCTTGGACACAACCAATGTCTTAGTCCAGGCCAAGGAACAAACTATAGGACTGAAAACTGAAGCCAAGGCCTGACTATATACCTATTTTTACTGAGAGATGCAAATTCAACTGAGGTTAGAGCATATCAGATTACCTATGAGGTGACAAATCATGACATTTGATAAAGGTCACAGGAACCATTTTCATGTTCACTTATCACACATAAATACCCACCGTGCCTAGCACAGTGCCATTCTGTACCCTATTTAGGTGTTTCATAAATATCAAGTCATGGCAAAATGTTAGTTGATGATTTAACTTATTTTGGCACAAAGAAAATTGCTGCCATTTATCTTATCGGATTTTTTTTTATGTGCCTACTTTCATTATCTAAAGGCATTGCCTGGGAGTTGACTTTAACTGAATTCTTAACTCTTCCATTCAACCCTCCCTCTTCCCCCAAGCTTTGTTCTTAACATTTTTGTTTGTACTTTTCCACTAGCACTTTCCTGAAAGAGGCAGAATTTTTCTGAACTGATTTTCTTCCTATTTTGAAAAAATTAGTAAATTGCTACCCGCTCTGACCTCTCAGTTCTCTAGCCTGCCCACTCTTTCAGAAGAGTTGAAAGTACAGCTGTGCTTGGAAATTCATAGCCCAGAGGCTGAGAGTTCTAATTCCCTTTCTCCCCTGAAGGCAATATTCTCAGAGAACTAGTCTGTTGAAAAGAAATGATCCAGTAAAGGTTGAACAAGTGATATATGTTCAAAACATTGAAGTTCATTCAGCCAACGCATTCTTTAGAAAATAAATCGCCAGCAGGACCTTGGCTAATTCCCAATGTTTATGTGATACTAGGCTAGAGAAAAACTTTCAGGCGATTTCTGCTTTGGGAGAGGAATCCTTCAGCCCAGTTCAAAACCATTTCCCACTATGCTTTGGTAGCCATGTGGCATCAAATGGCTACCCCAGACTACATGGATTTCTTTAGTTACCAACAAAGGCTGAGAGGAACAGCCTTTCCCCCTCCAAATTAGGGCTATTTATAGTTTCATTTCTAATGGGAGGGAGAGCAAGAGATAGGAAGCTTTTTGTAAGTTAAATCAGGTTATATTAAATAACTAAGGCAATATGAAAGAAGAAAAGAAATCACTAGAAGATGGAGCTGAACGGGTGGTAAAAATGGATGGTAAGGCATCTGTAGTCCTCTCAACTGTTATGAGTAAGATTAGATTAGCTAGTTATTAGGAATTAAGATGTACCTAGCAGGAAGGAGGTGGAGCTGGGAATTCCAGGTTGGAATGAAGGAGGAGGAAGTCTGTCTGTGCCCTGTGTGTGGACTCCATTAGTGGTGAGCAAAAACTGTTGCCAGCCTGGGAGACCTCAGAGCAAAGGACACCCTGCTTCCTGATTTCCCCTGGGATCCTGTGTAGTGTGGCATCTAGCAAAAGGTCAAGATCTACAGAGCCAAGAGAGGAGAAGTTTGAGAACTGGAGGACAGTGCTTCAAGCAAAACCCTTACTACTTGGTTCCTGAGACAACTTTAGCTCCTGGCATCCAGAGTTCATCAGTGGATTGCAGTGAGAATCCCAAAGCCACAAAGTCCTAGCTGTACTCAAGCCTGGCAGGTTCCAGGTTTGAGGCAGAAACCCAGAGACTCCATTTTTAGCTCCTTGGGCCCTGTTAGTTTAGATCACTAAGTTAGAGTAGAATAAGTCCTCCCATTGCCCTGTGGTTTTATCCTTTAGATTTTAAGTATAGAAATCCTTTCCCACCTTTTAGTCTAACATAATTAAAGCTGTTAAGTCCCTTTTACCTTGTTAGCCTGTTACTATACTCTGGTCTAGTGGAAGCTGGGTGACAGTTAAGATCAACTGCCATTCCTGTGGAAATCCAGTAAACTCTGGTCTCTTCACCCTGGTCTAGTCTCTCATAAATCCTAGAGTGTGTTCCCACAAATCACTTAGTTTATTGTAATATCCCTGGTGACCCCATTATCTCACTTATATTTTCTTACACCTCTAAGCTCACATTTCCAAAACCCACTTGTTTTGCTGGGATGATGGTACTAGTAGCAATGATGGCAATAGTGGTATATAACCATAATGGCAGTGGCGATAATTGTTATGGTCTTCATGTTTGATAAGTATATGGTGGTCATAGTGACAATGATGGTGATAACGATGGAGATGGGGATGGTGGCCAGCTACTTATGAACCAATTTTATCTTTTTGGATTTTGGATCTCTGATATAATATTCTGAAGTCAACTCTTCCATTGGCTTTTTCCCTATCTCTACTCAGTTTGTAGACTCTTTCAAATCCTGGATTTTTTTAAAAATTATTTTATTGGTTGTTTTTTTTTAAGCACAGGATCCAGGGCAACAGCCTCAGTTCACCATATCCTTGGAATCACTCTGGCTTCAAGCACCAACTCTGAATCTCTTTATCCTAAACACCTGAAACTGAAAGTAACTCTTCCTGAATTTTCCTGAATTTCAAGGGGGGGGGGAGGAGAAAGGAAAATTCAACATCCTTTTAGAGTTAATGAGTGGGTTAATAAGGATCTGTTTGCTAGCTTTTTATTAAAAGAAATATTCAGTGTTGTTTCAATGCTAAAAAAAATCCATGTTTCTTTTTTAAAAGGCACATTCCCCTTTTAAAATCTAGCTGTAAAGGCATCAGTAGTTCTCTCCTCAAACCTCACATTTCCAAATGAATACAACCTGTTCAAAGACCTTGTGGTTGGTATCATTCTTTAGCAATCATTGAATTTGCCTTCAGAAACAGCTCTTTTGCCTTGGTAATTCTCCAAGCTTTTAAAATACCATGATTCAAAAGCACACCCACAGACATAATCCATGTTACTTGCTTTTAGCTTTATGATCTTTCTCACTGTTTCTTTATTTCTCTCTCATTTTCTCTCTCTCAGTCTCTCTCCCCTCTTTCTGTTTGTTTCTCTTTGTCCCTCTATTCTCTCTCCTTTCTCCTCCTTCCTCCTCTCTCTTTCTCTGTCTCTTTTTCTTTTTCTCATTTTCTCTGTCTCTCTTTTTGTTTCTTGTTTCTCTCTCTCTCTCTCTCTCTCTCTCTTTCTCTCTCATACACACACACACACACACACACACACACACACATACACACACACACACACACACACGCAGGAACATAGGATTTACAAATGAAAAATACCTTAAAGAATGTAATGCCTATCTTCCTCATTTTGCAGGTAAAGAAAATGAGGCCCAAAGAAGCTTAGGGATTTGCTCCAGTTGACAAAGCAAATGTAATTATCTTCCTCCTTGCCTCCTACTCCATTGAGGACTTATTCTAATACCACTCCTGCTGAAGCTCTCTTGATGGGAAGAACCCTAACACAGGTATATAGTATCCTACCAAAAGGACTTTATTGTGTATTTATACAAGAACCCATCTCCTCCATTTTGTATGAACTCAAATAGCAGCAAATGATGTTTGGAGTTCAAACTCAAAGGGAATTACAATTCTCCCCAGTTACTCAGCTAGTTAAAACAATTTAATTTTTTTAAAATTTGTATTTATTATGAATTCGACAAACATTAAACAGAAACATATATCTAAAGAATAGGGGGAAAATCAGGTTTTATATGAAACCATAAATCTCTATTATGGAGAGTTTCTTTTAAAATATATATTAAATTTAACAAAGTGTTATCAACCCCATATTGGTTGTCTGTATCTTTTTTGAATTTCTTTTAGTTTACTTCTTTGAATTTCAAAAATGTCTCATTGGCTCTTTTTTTCTTTTCATCTTTTTTCTTTTATTATTATTATTTAAATTTATTTATTTGTTTATTACATTTAAAAAATATCCAGTTAGCTCCCTCCCTTTCCCAACCCCCCAGAGAAAGCATCATGTAACAAAGAGAGAGAGAGAGAGAGAGAAAGAGAGAGAGAGAGAGATAATGGTATGTCTTATTTCTATTTATCAGTTCTCTTGTTATTTTGCATCCCTATCACTACTCCTCTACTCACTTTACACTAAATAAAAGCCCTCCCTTGTCACGAATAAGGATGATGATAAAAATAGCTAGCATTTATTTAGTTATTACTGTATGCCAAGCACCATGCTAAATACTTTACAAATATAATTTTATTTTATTCTCACAACTCTAGGAAGAAGGTAATATTATTATCCCTATTATGCATATGAGGAAACTGAGGCAGAGGTTAAATGACTTGCTCAGAGTCCTATGCATAGTAAGCATATGAAACTAAAATTGAATTTAGTACTTCCTTACTCTTGATACAATACTTTATCCATTGTACCACTTATCTGCCTCTCCAAGTAAAGATAATCAATCAAAATGAATGCACACATTGGTTGTACTCAATGATACATTTCATTTTATGCCACAGTCTATCATTGGACCTTCTAAAAGGTAGGAGGAATCCTTTAGCATTGGTCTTTTAGAATCTCGACTGATCATTGCATTGATGATAATAAAATAAATTATTTCAATGATAATGGAATAACTGGAATTTTTCTACACCAAACTGTCATCTTCAGAGACATACACTAGTAATAAAAACTATAAACATTATGTTAGTTTATTGAAATTCAACATGTTCTCCATTTTCTATTCTAATCAATCCAACGAGAATTTTAAAAAGCAGTCAGGCTGCTAATTTCTTGGAATATAAGCACTATCAACAATAATAACAACACTCTTTAGCCTCAAGGAGCTGTCATTTATTAAGATAATAAAACATGTATACAGATAAGCAAATACAAGTTAATTCGAGGTAGAAGAAAGCATTAACAATTATGAAGATCTTTAAAGATTTCTTGTAGGAATTGGTACTGGATTTGAGCCTTGAGAGAGTATGAAGGATCTAAGTGCCAGGAGGAGAAAAGATTATTCCCTGCGTAGGAGACAACCTATTAAAATGGGGCACAGAGGTGGAAGATGGAATGCCAAGTTCAAGGAATAGAAGGCAGGACAGTGGCAGGAAAAGAAGTATTAATAAAATGAGGTGAAATAAATCTGAAGAGGTAAATTGGAGCCAACTTGAGAAAGAGTTGAAGGTCAAGAAGTTTGTGTTTTTCCTGGATGCAATACAGAATAAACTGACAGTTCTTGAGCAAAAGAATGGCATGGTTAGTACTTCATATTTTATTTTATTTTATTTTATTTTATTGATTAATTAAGAAAAATTTTCCATGGTTACATGATTCATGTTCTTTCCTTCCCCTTCTTCTACCCCCTCCCATAGCCAACCGGTAATTCCACTGGGTTTTACAGTTAGGATTTCACAGTGTGGAGGTAGCTGTGTGGAGGCTTAGTAGGAAATGGAGAAAACAAATAAGAGGCTAATACAGGGTTTATTTAGTCAAGAGTTTGATAAGGAATTCAACTGGGGTAGTAACTGTGAATGAAAAGAATGGGTTAGATGGGAGATGTTAGATAAACATGAATAGTGAAGTGGATAAATATTAGGGCATTATTCAGAATACCTATAAAATTCTCCAATAATTATTTTGCTATCTTTAGTAGCAGGTTTGTTTCTAATGTTGGTCTTAATTTAGATTATATTAACAAAGCAAGATCTGCTAGTATTTTTCCAGAAGAAAAAGACCACATTCCTTAATACTAACTGGAAGTCAGCAGAGAGGTAAGAGCTGGATCAGTAGATCTTAAAATCATCAGATTCTAATCCATCATAATAATGGATTCTGTTGGAGCTGATCAGATCTCCAATTGAAGTAGTATAGAAGGAGAAAAAAAAATGGTCCTGGATAAGGTGTTTGTAGGACACCCACAGACAATTAGTGGTATGATTCAGATGAAGATCCAGCAAAGGAGATTCAGAAGGAATGTTGAGTTAGGTGTCATGAAAACTTAGAGAAGAGGGCATCAAGGGACAGAGGGCGAGCAACAGTGTCAAAGGCTGCAGAGAGGTCAAGAAGGATGGAGATTGAGAAAAGGCCATTAGATCCAGCAATTAAGAGGTTGCTAATAACTTTTAGAGAGAGCAGTTTTGGTAGAATGATGAAAAGTCAGATTGTAGAAAGTTAAGAAGAAAGTGAGAAGAAAAGAAATAGAGGCATCTTTTGTAGACAGCCTTCTCAAATGTAGTCACAAAAGAGAGGAGAGATATGGGATGAAAAATATATCCTGATGCAATATGAATCAAAAGAGAGGATAGAGTAGACATGTGAACATGTGCGCAAACAGTAGCAAAGCAGCAGGCAGAGAGGGAGAAAATGGGGGCCAAGAGATCAATTTAATAGAGTAGAAAATCTAAATTTTTAAAAATGCTATTTTACTACAAGGAAACTATTAGGTAAACCCATTAAAGTTGTTTTGTTTTAACTTATCTAAATCAATTACACAAACTTTTATTAATCATCTACTATGTATGAAGTAAGATGCTAGATGCTGGGAATAAAAAGACAAAAATGAAACTTGTTTTGTCTTTGAGGAATTTATATTCTATAGGAGGTATATAACATGAATGTAGATTAACTGGGTAAAAGTAATTTTTAAGAGAGAAAGAACACTAATAGGGAATAAGAAAAGCTTTTAAACAGAAGAAGACACCTGCAATGATTCTTGAAAGTAGATAAAAATTAAGAGAATCAAAGATAAGGAGTGAGTATATTCAAGTTATGTGGGATGAAATGCCTAGTAGATAGATTAGTTCAACTGGGGCATAGAGTATCTATGTATGTATAAATGTGTATGTATGTGTTTATGCATATATACATATGTATATATATATGTATTTTTAATGTATGAAATCATGAATCTGTCAAAGTAGTAAAAGATTTTAGGAGAGAGGCTTCTGATAGTAAATGATTCATGGACTCAAAATTTAAAACAACTTAACAAACAAACAAAAAATAAAAAACAAAACCCAGACCAAATACTAGACTAGATTTTTGTAGAAAAGAAGACTTAGTAGGGGATATGATATCAATCTTGAAGTATCTGAAAGGCAGTCATGTGGAAAAAAGCTCAGACTTGTTCTGCTTAGCCCAGAGGGCAGTGTTAAAAACAAGAATTAAAAGTTTCAGAATGTCATATTTCACTTCAATGTAGGAGAAAACTTCTTTAAAATGACAAGTATTTGAAAAGAAAATGGGCTGCTTTGGGGAGTAGTGAGCTCCCTGTCATAGGATGTCTTTAAGTGGATTCTGGATAAGCGCAATTTTTGGGGGGGATGTTTTGGATGGGTTCATGATTCAAATGGAAATGGAATTAGATGAATTCCAGATCCCTTTCAAATCAGAGATTCTATGACTAAAATCTTACTACAAATCTTCTATTGATAATAAAGAAAGAATGAGAGAGATTTCTAAAAACAAATAGGACTGTTTGAAAGGGGGGGGAGGAGGAAGGATTTAGATAATGAAACTTCTAGCCTCTCTGACTGGGGGAAGCGATTATCAACATATATCGAAAAGTCTGAAGGGAAGGCCAAAATAAGGGTGGACAATGATTCTAACTTCAGGAATGTGGAGCTTAAGCTGACAGGATGTCCAAGTGGAATTATCAAGAAAAACAGTTTGAAATTTCTTATGAGAACTGTGGATATAGATTTGGGATGCAGTAACTTCACCATTTTATTCATTCAATTCTGGACAATTTCTAGTTTGGAGGTTTTGAGAAAAAATGAATTCTCTCAGGGAGACTGAGAAGAAAAATAAACAGAAAGCCAAGGAAGATTTGGAGAAATACTATAGGTAGAGAGCAGATGGGCATGTTGTGGGGATGGAAAGCCAATAAAAGAGATAGAAACATGATCAAAGAGGAAGAAAACTTTGAGAAAGAGGCTGGTCAATGGCATCCATTTCTACAGAGAAATCAAGAGTTTTAACACTTAAAAATCCAATGTATTTGTAGATTAGGAGACTTCTGAGTGGCCTTTGAAAGAGTGGTTTCAGTTGAATAGTGAATATGGGTTACAGATTAATGGGATTAAAACAACTGTGAAAGTATTAAGCAAGTGAAGGCAGCAAATGAGAACCAATTACTTAAGAAGGAGATATCAACTCATGATACTTAAAAACATTTTTTAATATTTTCATTTTTTAAAATAATAAATTTTATTTACTCAACTATTTCTCAATTACATGTAAAAAATTCTTTGTTAAAAAGGGATGGCCCTGGGAGCAGGAGAGAGAGAGCATTGTGGGAGGAAATGGAATGATGTAAAAACAAAAGTCAGCAATAAAACCTTTTTATTAAAAAAAATTCTTATTCAATCTAGCAAGTAATTTTAATGTAAACCTTTCTTTTTCTGCCCTTAAAAAGTGATGGGGCCCCTTCTAATGAATCTGGTCCCCAGACATGTGAGATCACTGCTCTATCTTAGGAGTCCACTTCAAAGCTGGATAACCTGTTGATTTCACATGGGATTTATGAGAGCTATTTGAGGCCTAGAAGGTCAAAGTCTGTCACCATTCTGTGGCCCCATCTGTAGTCATTTGTCTTTCTTGACATAGGGGAAAAGCCACATGCCCTCAGGAAAAAAGAACTTTAATGTATAAATCTGTGCCTGTGCTTACACAGGCTCATTCTCAGAAGAATGTAAGGAGGAGAGTGATTTGTTGGAGAGAAATCATTGCTTATATAACTTGGCAAAAAATAAAACCAAACACCTTCCCGCCCCCAAAGAAAGTCAGTGCTTTTAGTCATCAGTAAAGAGAAGAGGAATCATGTTTGGTAAGGAGGATAGATTTTTTGCCTTTTAAAGGAGACGAGCCTAGCCATCAGCAGTAGGGAGTGCTGCCAGGCTCTCCTCCTGTGAAACACTATGACAGCTGGTACTCACAAGAGAATTAAGGATTGAATGTCAGGGCCTAGAGCTGGGGGGAATGCGGCTTCCCAGCTTCGGGAGGACTTTCACACTGTCCAGATGGTCAATAGATTTCTGGTTCGTAGAGAGTGTCAGGTTTGGACCTTTGGACTATAAGGGTCCCCAACTGCTGATCCATGGAAGGGGATCAATACCCAGCCAATTTTGACCACTCTCTAAAATGTTTGCTAGCAAATGTTCTAAATGTTTAGATGTTAAAAAAAAGTCCTAGTATGTAGAGCTAGAAGAGTTAGTCTAACCATTCTCATTTGTCAGATGAGGAAACTGAAGCCCAAAGAGAATTCTTATTGTCCTCCTTACATCCAGGTCTTCATCTTCCCAAATTCCAGGTCCTCCTTGAGAGTCCTTGAAACAAAGTTGGTAAAGGTAGAATAATTTGTCCTAGGTTATGGGTATGTTGTGCCAGTCTGGAGTATAGTTCAGGTTAGAGAATACTGTTTTAATGCCTCTCAGCTCTGGCAGAGAGATTGTGGACATGGAAACATGGAATGATGGAGACATCTTTTTTTAAATAAAAATTTTAGTTATTATTTTTATTTTAATAACAAATTTCCATATAAGTTTTCTGAAGTTATATGTTCCAAATTATCTAATGGAGACATTTAAACAATTTTTTATTTTAAAATTTTAAATTATTTAAATTTTATAACAAATTTTCACCTAAGTTTTCTGAGGTTATATGATCCAAATTATCTAATGGAGACATCTTTTAAAATTTTTTTATTTTAAAATCTTAAATTATTATTTTTATTTTAATAAGACATTTCCACATAAGTTTTCTGAAGTTATATGATCCAAACTGTCTGATGGAGACAACTTTAGATGTGGTCAATGTGTGGATTTGTTTTGCTTGACTGTACTTATTATGAAGGGAGAATTCTATTTGGATAGAGAAAAGTGGAGATAGTTGGAAGTAATAGTGATATATCTCTATATCACTATATCTGTTTCTAGATCAGTATTTACCTATGTCTATATAAATATAAGCACATCAAAAAATATTTTCTTTTAAAAAAAGAAAGAAAACAGTGGTTTACATCAGTATTTGCATAGAGGACTATGTGAGACATTTTATGAAATGAATGCAAATCTGTGATTCCAAACATAACCAGATAAAAACTAGCTGATTTAGGGGCCTAAAGCAAGAATATGAGACTGTGCCCTCTATCTTGATGGCAGGAGTTTGATTGAATATTTTCTCTGTTTTTCTAAGCCTCATAGCTTTATCTGTACAATGTCAGTGACTTACTTACATTCTCCTTCTTAACAGTTCTGTGATGAACTATATTGGTAATTATTACACATATTCTGGAACTGAATAATAATCATCTGATTTCATAGTTTCATTTAGGCTCTGAGAATCTTTATGATTCATCTTAAGAGTTTTTAAATGCTCTAGCAAACTTCATTTCTTCAGGTTTAAATTCTGAGGGAGTTGGGAAGTTTTGGATAAATTATTGAAATGGATTTCATGGGATCCTGGAAGCAGAAAATGGTATCTTAGGAATTCCACATAATCTGATTCTTAAATGAAGAAGAGAGACTTCTTCCTCTTGCCTCAGTGAAAGAAAAGATTTGAGTAAATAGACTCATTTAAAATAAATTTTCACTGAATAAAAAGCTCGGAACTTTTAAATCACTTTGGAGCTTCATATAGATGCAGGTCAAAGGTTTGTCTGTTTAAAAAAGGAAAATGTGTTCATTTAGCACAATCTGGATAGATTCTTTGGGGTGCTTCCTGCTCTCAGTGTTATCTGTACTATGAAACTGGCAGGTACAAACAAATAGCAAAATTATGGGCTAGCAAGGCATTTTAGTAGGTGATAGCCAAATACTACCCAAAACTTACAAACCAAAAACCTAGAACTGGGAAGAAGGTTCCAGACTGACAGAATTCATTAAGCATTTATTAAGGGGTAGCTAGGTGGCTCATATAGAGAGTCAGGTTTGGAGATGGGAGGTCCTGGGTTCAAACTGATCTCAGAAACTTTCTAGATTTGTGACTTTAGGCAAGTCACATAACCTTAATTGCCTAGCCCTTACCACTCTTCTGCCTTGGAACAGATACTGATTCTAAGACAAGAGGAAAGAGTTTAAAAACATTTTTTTAAAAAGCTTTTTATAAGTGTCTATTATACCCAGTCCTAGGCACACAAAAGATAAGATAGTCCCTATTATGAAGGATATTAAGTTTTGAGGAGTCAGTAGATGTTATAGTTTGTAAACAGAGAAGTCACTTTATGTTTCTGAAGGAGCATTAACTAGGGGAGATCAGAAAAGACTTCTTGTGGGAGGAAGCATGGGAGCTGAGCCTTGAAGGAAGCAAAGGGTTCTAAGAAACAAGGTGGGCAGTTATGATGGACCTCCCAAGCAAAGATATGTTCTGTCAGAGAAGCTCTCTCTGAATGGTCTTTCTCCTTAGCTTTCTATTCTCTAAATAGTTCTCTGATCCTCCCACAGCTTCTATTAACCATTTGTTTCTAAATTGAAGGCCCTTTTGTCCAGTTCCTGTATTCTTCTTTCCTAAAAAAAATTACAGATAGACATGTAATTAACTATTTAAATCTTGTTAAATGACTCTTTGATGCTCAACAAATAGGTCAGCTAGCTGGCACAGTGGAGAGAATATTAGGCTTGGAGTCAGCAAGATTCATCTTCTTAAGTTCAAAACCAGCTTGTGTGATCTTGGGCCATTCACTTAATCCACTTATTTCCCTTCTGTAAAAAGAGCTGGAGAAGGAAAAGGTAAATTGCTTCAGCATTTGTGCCAAAAAAAAAATCCAGATGGGGGGTCAGGAAGACTCAGATATTTCTGAAATGACTAAATAACAACAAAAGCACAATAAATACCTGTTTATTGATTGATAATTTTGGTTAAGGTGTTATTGGTCAACAATGTACAAACATAGAACATAGATTATAGCACCGGAAGGGACTCAAATTCCACCTTAACATCTCACATCTCAATCTGACTCTTTCCTACCCAGTTGTGTTCTGGTGAGAGATACAATGTTGTAAGAAGAAAGGACTGGGGTCCTACCCATCTGGTGTCAACATGTGGCCCCTGAATGGGGGCCTCTGTTACCTCTTTGAGTTTGTTCTTTCTTGTTTTTAAATGAGATTAGATTGGAGATGACTAGCCAGCAAAGTCCAAGAACTGGAAACTACCCTGGAATTTAGCAGAAATCATCTGGTGAAGAATAAAGTACTTTCATGGCTTCAATTAGACCCTAGGAATCTTTGTGACTAATATTAATAAAATATTTTCAAATGTTTCAGCAAACTGCATTGATTTTACCATTTTTGTTTCATCTAGCTTAGCAGTAATAGAAATGAGGACCTTTGGAAGTGAACTTGTTGGGGCAAATGCTATATAGAAACTTCCATTAAATTTGAGCCCACTCTTCTTCCTTGGGACTGAAGTAGTATAAGAGAGTCCCTAGGTATTGAGGGGGAAATATTTATGTTTCTGTTTTCACTTTTGAAGTAAATATCCTTTTGTAAAAGCTAAAAAAATTTAGCTATTCTAGGTTATTCCATGGTGGTGATGTTTTAGGAGTACAATGGACTATTTCAATTATTCCTCAAGTTATATCTGGTTATCTTTCTTTTGTATAAAACTGCCTGATTATAGAACGATGACCGTCATCTTGGTCCCAGACCAATAGGTAAACCTTCTCACGTGGTCACAGCTGCACTACATGAGCCTTCTAGCTTTTGATTTTGGAAGCTCTCTAATTCCTTGCTATGCCATTAACAATGAGCATAGAGTACTATATAGTTAACCATGAAGAAAAGAAAAGTTGACAATTTTAATTTATATTTGAAGACTACTTGAAAATGTTTGGGAGAAGGAATTAAAAGTTTATGATAAATTTAAGAAGATTATCATAGTTTCATTTTCAAATAGATTTTTATAGTTGTCATCAAGCATTCAAAGATTTCTTTAGGGAAAAAATGATTAATGCACAAAGGAAACTATAATCAAATGATAGTGTTTCATTTTTTTTTCTTTCCCCAAATGGTGTTTTATCTTCTTCAATCATCCCAAACTCTGGCTCTTTAAAAGATCTCTTTCTAATCCAATTGAAATTAAATCTCCTGAGATATGTAGAGGGGCACATTAAGGTGCTCTAGGTGGAGTGGTCCAATAATTCTGGAAAGAAACTTTGGAATGCACAAAGTATGTGATAAATCTATCTATACCCTTTGTTCCAAAGGTTCTAACGTTTGACCTTAAGTAGTTCAGTAATTAAAAATAAAAGTGTCTTGTATAAAATTTCTTTTATGGGGACATATTTTGTAGTAGCAAAGAACTGGGAACAAAGTAGATGCCCATCGATTGAGGAATGGCTGAATCAACTGTGGAACATGAATAAGATTTGTTAGTGTGCCACAAGAAGTAATGAAGATGAAGAATATAGTTAAGAATGGGAAGATGTATATTAACTGACGCAAAGTCAAGCAGAACCAGAGAAACAATATGCAAAATGGCTGCAACAGCCCCAAAGAAGAGATACAAGAATGCACCGTTTTCACTTTTTTTTTGAAAATTGTGATGTGGAGGAAACTATGAATGTGGAACAGTTTATGTTGTCTAGGAACTAATTGATTCATTGATCAGCTTTTCTAAATTGCCTTTTTCCCCCTCTCTTTTTTTCTCCTTTTTTATAAAAGATGAAATTCGGAGTGAGGAAAACACAGGGATGTACTGGAAAATGAAGAGAATATAAAACAAAATATAAGATTCTTTTTTTATATGTACCCTCCTGTTTTTAAATTAAATATGACATTTTCATTCCATGACAATGTGATCAAAAAGATTCTAAAATAAATTTTTACTGATGTCTTTTTACCCACATCATTATAGTTTCCCCTAGTAACCCTCTTCCTCCCAGAGAGCCATACCTTTTAACAAGTAGTATTTTTAAGACAAAAAAAGGAGGAAAAAAATCAATAACTGATCAAGACATTGAAAAGAGTCTGAAAATTTGTGCAGTATGCAATGCTTGTAAATCTCGCACCTCTGCAAAGGGTTGGGCTGAGAGTATCTTCTCAGATCTTTTAAGTCAGGCTTGTTCTATATAATATTTCAACATTCATTTTTTATTTGTGTGTGTGTTTATCCAGAAACATTGTTGTCATTTTTTATATTGTTTTCTTAACTCTGCTTACTTCCTTCTATATCAGTTCAAGGAAATTTCCCCAAGCTTCTCTAGATTCATGTCTGTTATTTTATGTAGCAGGGTAATGCTCCATTACAATCATCTACCTTGATTTCTTTAGCCATCCTCTAATCAAAGGGCATCTACTTGATCAAGTAGATTTATCTAAATGTGCATTAACCTTCTAACTCATGTTCTATATATATATATAAATTACCCCCTCATCTTAAAATTAGATAATTCTCTAATAATAGACTCTTAACTATAGAAGATATCTTAAAGAATACCTATTTCAACTTCCTATTAGATCCATTAATCATCTCAAGATTACCCTTAACAAAAAGTCATTCCTTTTCTGTTGTATCATAAAAAGCTACATTCTATATTTCAGGAATCTCTGGTCATTAGGAAAACCTTCCCTTCTATTGAGATGAAATCTGCCATCATCTTTGATTTCCACCAACAATTTTTAGTTCTACTGTCTGGAGCCAAAGTAATAAGCCCATTCTTTCTGCCATATTATAATTNATATATATGTATATATATATATAAATTACCCCCCTCATCTTAAAATTAGATAATTCTCTAATAATAGACTCTTAACTATAGAAGATATCTTAAAGAATACCTATTTCAACTTCCTATTAGATCCATTAATCATCTCAAGATTACCCTTAACAAAAAGTCATTCCTTTTCTGTTGTATCATAAAAAGCTACATTCTATATTTCAGGAATCTCTGGTCATTAGGAAAACCTTCCCTTCTATTGAGATGAAATCTGCCATCATCTTTGATTTCCACCAACAATTTTTAGTTCTACTGTCTGGAGCCAAAGTAATAAGCCCATTCTTTCTGCCATATTATAATTTTTTTAAAATAGGAAAGCAGCTATTATATGTCCTTCTGAAGTTTTATTTTTTCAGACTAAACTATCCAAGTTTCTTCAATCATTCTACCTGTGACATGAGTTTGAGCTCTGTCACCCTCCAGATTGCTAAAGGAAGCTGTATATGAACTTGAACTTGTCAATGTCTCTCCTGAAAGACAGTTCTCAGAACTGAATATAATCCTGCAGGTACATACCGTGAATATCCTCTCTCTTGTTCTGGTTACTGCTTCCATTAATACAATCTAAAATCCTATTAGGTTTTTTTTTGTTATCGACTTTACATGGTTCATTTACTCTAAGCTTTCAATCAGCTAAAACCTTCAATTTTTTAAAAACATAAATTGCTATCAAGTTAATGCATTTGTTATAACTATTTTTTTAAGTCAGGAGTATAGTGATATGTCTATCACTTAATGATTTAAATTCTTATTTTTATCCTGAACTTAAAAATCAAAAAGACTATTTCCACATAAACAAAAGAGGATTGTATAAGACACCATGAGAGGTAGGTGTTATTATTTATCACCCCTATTTTACAGTTAGGATGCTGAAGCAAACGAGGCTAAATGACTTGCCCTAGGTTATGCAGCTAATGTGTCTGAAATAACATTTGAATTCAGTTTTTAGGAGTTAGGAAACTTCAGAACTGGCACACTATCCCATTATATATCACCTTGCTGTCTCAGTAGTAGAACCTCTCAGATTCTATGGTATTTGAACTGTTTCTTTCTGGATGTTTGCTATATTTTTTCTTTGACATGAAAGCCTTGGATTTTGATTATACTGTTCCTGAAATTTTTCCTTTCAGGCTTTTTATTTCAGGAAGCAATTAGTACATTCATTTTATTTTTACTTTTCCTAATTCTAAAAGGCCTGAGCAGTTTTTATTTATGATTTTTTGAAATAGTGTTTAAGATTTTTTAAATCATGGTTTTCAGAAAGTCCAATAATTCTTGGCACTGGCAACTTGGTGGTATAGTGGATAGGATACTGGACTTGAAGTAGTTAGAAAAACCTAAGTTCAGATTTGTCCTCAGATGCTTACTATCCTCATAATCCCAGGCAAATCATTTGCACTGTTTGTCTCAGTTGCCTCATCTATAAAATGGAGACCTAAGACAGCTGTGTCTTAGAGACATATTATTTAAAGAGATAATATTTGTAACATGCTTAGTACAGTGCCCAGCACATAGATGATATCAACAAATTCATTATTATTATAATTAAGTGATCTCTTATTGACATGTTTTCCTGGCTAAATTTTAAAATATTAAATATCTTATATTTTAGTCTACTTTTAAAAATCTTTTTATTTTGTTATTATTTTTTCTCATTATCTCAGATATTTATTTTTCGTTTTGGTCTAGTTTTACTCTCAGAGAGTATTTTTGAGTAAGCTTTGCCACTTTCTCTTCTAAACAATTTATTCTCTTCCCGATTCTTCAGAGCTTTACTTTCACTTTATTTAATCTCTCATTTCATTTCTTCTAGCTATTCATATAGCCCTGGTCGAAAATAATTTTCCCCTCTTTGAGTCTTTGCACTTGTTAGAGTTACTCTTTTCTCTTTCAAATCATCTCTAGATTTAGAACTCTGTTTTTAACAGACTGGTGTCTTCTTTGGTTTCTCCAGTCTACACCAAAACTTTTGTCACTGAATTGAAATTCTGTGCTAGGATCAGTTTCTTTCTCTTGCTGTGTTTTTGGGTCAGATAGTTGGCACTTCATGGCCTTATCCTGGGTCACCTGGGTTCTTGTGATCTCTTTATTTTCTTGGGATTGCCCCTCTGGATTTTTGAAATTCAGAGTGCTAGAGATAAAGGGCTCTTTATAGAGTTTCAGGACTAGATACTTTGGAACCACAGAGTACTTGAGCTGTCTTACAATTAGTATTGGCATTTAACATTTCCTGGAGCTTTTATTGTCCCTTTGGAAGGTTTCCAGGAGCCCTAGGTATTTCTGACCACCCTAGGACTTTTTTTTTTGACAATTCTGTGTTCTTCTTGGGAGAAGCCCTCCACCTTTTTTGCCTCCAAACATAAAGCTTTGTAGGCACACACAGGAAACAGGAAAAGAAACTACCAGCAAAACTTCAGAGCAGAGAAAAAAAAAACACCAAAATAAACCAAAATTAAAAACTAGCAACCACCTAGCATGACCAGAAATAGAACAGATGTATATTTAGTCTTCTTTTATCTTCATACAACAATCAACCTATACTTAAGCTTATATATTCATGGAAGCTGAAATCCAGGGAACTTCAATGAAGCCCATCTTCAAACCTAGCACTTCATGGGAAATGTAGTCTTCTTCCTATTGGATAGACCTCTGCCTATGAGGAAGTAAGAAGGATTTTTATTCATAGAAAAATTTATGCATAGAAAAGACTTAAGAATATAATTTCTTCTCATTTCTCCTTATTTGAAAAGCTGTCACATAAAATAGGAAAAATACATATTCTTCATTATTCCTGTAGATTGATGAGAAGGCGGGGGGGGGGGTGAAGAAGGGGATGATAGTTACAAATTTGCAAAGATATGTATAGTTGAATTATCTTTCCTTTACCAGAGGTATTTAAGCTGAGGACTGGAGATGATCATCTGTTAGGAAACTGTGAAAAAGAATTCTTTTTTTTTAATTATTAGACATTTATTAATATTCGTTTTTAACCTGTTTACATACTTTATGCCCCTATTTTCCCCTTCACCCCCCGCTCTCCCACCACCCATGGCCAACACACATTTCCACTGGTTGTAACATGTGTCCTTGTTCAGGGTCTATTTCCCATTCCTGTCCGCCTCAGCCCATGCATTCAAGCAATTGTTTATCTTATATGTTTCCTCTCCTGCAGTCCTTCTTCTGAATGTGGGTAGCGTTCTTTACCATAAATCCCTCAGAGCTGTCTTGTGTCATTGCAGTGTTGCTGGTACAGGAGTCCATTACATTTGATTTTACCATAGTATATCAGTCTCTGTGTACAATGTTCTTCTGGCTCTGCTCCTTTCACTCTGCATCACTTCTTGGAGGTCTCTCCAATTTTCATGGAATTCCTCCAGTTTATTATTCCTTTTAGCACAATAGTATTCCATCACCCACATATACCACAATTTGTTCAGCCATTCCCCAATTGAAGGACATCCCCTCATTTTCCAGTTTTTTGCCACTACAAAAAGCACAACTATAAATATTTTCCTACAAGTCTGTTTATCTATGATCTCTTTGGGGTACAAACCCAACAATGCTATGGCTGGATCAAAGGGCAGGCATTCTTTTATAGCCCTTTAAGCATAGTTCCAAACTGCCAGCCAGAATGGTTGGATCAGTTCACAACTCCACCAGCAATGCATTAATGTCCTGATTTTGCCACATCCCCTCCAACATTCATTACTCTCCCCTTCTTTCATTTTAGCCAATCTGCTAGGTGTGAGGTGATACCTCAGAGTTGTTTTGATTTGCATTTCTCTAATTATTAGAGATTTAGAACACTTTCTCATGTGCTTATTGATACTTTTGATTTCTTTACCTGAAAATTGGCTATTCATGTCTCTTGACCATTTATCAATTGGGGAATGGCTTGATTTTTTATACAATTGCTTTAACTCCTTGTATATTTGAGTGATTAGACCCCTGTCAGAGTTTTTTGTTATAAATATTTTTTAACCTTGAACTTGTGTGTGTCTACCCGCCTCATATGTGTTTCTTGTAGACAACCTATGGTAGGATTTTGGTTTCTGATCCACTTTGCTATTTGCTTCCGTTTTATGAGTGAGTTCATCCCGTTCACATTCAGAGTTACAATTGTTAGTTGTGTATTCACTGACATTTTTGTATCCTCCCCTAGACCCACTCTTTCTTATTACACTATTTTCTTTTACACCAGTGGTTTGCTTTGAGCCGGTATCCCTTATCCCTTCCCTTGATTGACTTCCCTTTCTGCCCCCTCCCTTGTTGTTCCCCTCTTTTTGTTTTTTTTAAAGACCAAATGAATTCCCTCCCCCTTCTTCTCCCCTCCCTTTTTTGGCCTCCCCACTCCCCTGCTTCCTTTGGTTTATCCCTTCTGACTTTCTCAGTAGGGTTAGATAGAGTTTTTTATCCGGATGGATAATAAAGCTACTCTTCCTTCTCCGGGTTGATTACACTGAGAGTAAGGTTTGATTATGCTCTCTTCCTCTCCTTCTTATGGTATTATTTATCCCCTCCCCTTCCCATGCCCTCTTTGTGTGTAATAGAATATCTTATTTTTCTTATTTACTCGGATTTTTCTTGGTGTCCCCTACTATTCCCCCCCCCTCTTTCCCACCCCTCATGTCTTCTTAGACCATTTAGTATCCTGTCCTCTCCCTATGAATTGTTCTTCTGGTTGCTATAATAGTGAATATTATAATAGTGTATAGAGTTCACTACAGAGAATTATACATAGCATTTCTCCACCTAGTAATACAGATAATTAGATCTTATTTATGCCCTTAAAGAGTCAAGCTTAAAAGACTATGAGTTTTCTTTCTTTTCCCTCTGTTTCTTATTTACCTTTTCATCTTTCGCTTGATATTTGTGGTTGAGTGTCAAACTTTCCATTTAGTCTCGGTCTCTTTTGTGCAAAAACTTGGAATTCTTCAATTTTGTTGAATGTCCATACTTTCCCCTGAAAGTATATGGTTAGTTTCGCTGGGTAGTTGATTCGTAGCTGAAGGCCCAGCTCTCTTGCCTTTCTGAATATTGTATTCCAAGCCTTGTGGTCTTTTAGCGTTGAGGCTGCCATATCCTGTGTGATCCTTATTGGTGCTCCTTGATATTTGAATTGTCTCTTTCTGGCTTCTTGTAAGATTTTTTCTTTAACTTGAAAGCTTTTCAATTTCGCTATTATATTTCTGGGTGTTGTCTTTTCTGGGTCCAGTGTAGAGGGTGATCTATGGATCCTTTCAATGTTTATATTGCCCTCTTGTTGTAGAACTTCAGGTCAATTTTGCTGAATAATTTCTTTAAGTATGGAGTCCAAGTTTCTATTAATTTCTGCCTTTTCTGGAAGACCAATGATTCTCAAGTTGTCTCTTCTAGACCGGTTTTCTTGGTCTGTCACTCTCTCATTGAGATATTTCATGTTTCCTTCTATTTTATCAGTCTTTTGACTTTGTTTTATTTGTTCTTGTTGTCGTGAGAGATCGTTGGTTTCTAAATGTTCGATTCTAGCCTTTAAGGACTGGTTTTTGGCTTTAATGTTTTGATTTTCGGCTTTAATGTTTTGGTTTTCAGCTATAATTTTTTGGTTTTCCTTTTCAATCTGGTCATTTTTGGTCTTCAGTTGACTTGTCTCACTTTCCAATTGCGAAATTCTGCCTTTTAAACTGAAAAAAAATTGCCAGATTTCTTCCATCTTCCTCAGCATTTCATTTTTGAACTCTTCCATAGCTTGTGACCAGTTTTCATTTTTTTGGGGAGGTTTGGATTTTTGTTTTCCCTCCTCTGTTGTCTGGATTTTCTCTGTGTAGAAGTTGTCCAGTGTTCCAGAGTTTCTCTTGATAGTCTTTTTCTTCTGGACTTCCTTATTGCTGGCCATTGTTAGCCCCGCCCCTTTTCAGCTTTGTCTTTGCACTCAGGGTCTGCCTGCGCCTTGCAAGCTCCGGGGCCTCCGGTCTCCTTGTCCTCGGGGTCAGGCCTCCTGGTAGTTCCCGGTCTGCCCCTCTGCCTGAGGTTCCTTCAGCAGTCTTTGGGGGGCTGCTTCCACAGCCATGTTCCAGTGTGCACCGGGTCCTCACTGGAGGTCCAAGCCTGGGCTGGAGATAGTTATTCAAGCCTAGGGCACTGCCTTTGCCTTCGCAGATGCTCTTAGGGCCCTGCCTTCACCCCTGCAGAAAGTAGTGAAAGTCCGTGGGCTGGAGATCTTTATTTGCACCCGAGGCGATGCCTTCAGCACTTGGGAAAGGCCGTGTTTTAGAGGCTTTTGTCCCGGCCCAGGAGGTGCCTTCACCCACGTGGACACTCAGGGAAAGTCTGTGCGCTCCCCCAGCCACTTGGGGTCCCTCATCTTGCTGCACACAGGTACAAGCCCTGGGGCTGCCAGTGATTATCTGGTTGCCTCAGTCCTGTTTTCACTCTTGTGCATTGGCGTTGTGTGAGGTGTGCGGTGTGGGGGTTGGGGGAGGGGCTTCTTCCTCTCGCGTTTTAGTGAGAGCTGTTTCACCCCTTTATAGCGTGGAAATGCCCCGATTCTGCGTACCTTCAATGCTGTGCCCTATTGTGGGGTTCCTTTGTTCCTCTGCACTCGTTTTTATTTCCCCTTGAGGAGTCCTGTATGCTTCGGTCAGGAGAGATCGAGCAGCTGCTCCTTACTCTGCCGCCATCTTAACCGGAAGTCCGAAAAAGAATTCTTTATTGAATGAATGGCCCAACTTCATGACTTCCAAGATCCTCTCCAACCCCCAAATCCTATTACTCTACAAAATGCCAGTTTTCCTATGTTTGTACTAAAGTCCCTTTTACCAGCCTTTGGCATGCATCAGATGTGTGGAAAATGAGTTTAATAGTTCTCCTAGGACCAATAAAACATTAGAGTTCTCAATTACAAGCAATTAGGAGTTCTGTTGTTGCTTTCTCTCAGTCTTCCATCCCTTTGCCAGATAACATAGTGCAAATGATCTTATTATAACCATGCACAATTCAGAATGAGGAATACAGATAAAGGGTTGCTAAAGGAAATTATCACAAACACTTAAAGTAATTCTCTCAGGCAGATAGGGGAGGGAAAGGATCCCTGCAGGAAAAATTTACAAAACAATTCAAGGAAGTCTTCTATGGGAGTTGAATGTTCTCTAAGAGGATGCTAGGGCTATTCTTCAGTCAAAACTGACTATGGTTTTAACTTTAATTTATGGATCAATTCAAAACCATGTATTAAGCACCTACTATTTATAAAGTGTAGGGGGTAAAAAATTGAAGAATCATAGAGGCTGCCTTCTAGGAAGTCACATTCTATAGGGTAATGCTGTGTACAAAAATAATTGTACAAGACAATGCAAAATATGAAGGAGATATTGCTTTCAATTTGGAATGTAGGGAAAACTTTCTGGAGAAGAAGACACCTGAACTGAGCCTTGAAAGAAGAGAGAGAATTCATAGACAAAGATGGATAAGGCAGAAGGGAACATACATCCAAGGATAAAGACAACTTAAAGCAGAAGTATAGAGATGGGAGAGAGTAAATAATCTAGATTGTGAAGGGCCTGAAATATATCCAGAAATTTATACTTGATTCAATAAGACAATGGGGAACCTGAAGACTTTTCAGCAAAAAAAAAAATATGATCAGAGATGTGCATTAGGAAGATCACACAAGCATTGTTGTGAAGTTTAGAATGGGGAGGCAAATGCCTAGAGCGGGGTTGGCAACCTTTTTGGCCATGAGAGCCATAAACGCCACATTTTTAAAAATGTAATTTCGTGAGAGCCGTACAGTGCTCACAGTGCGCGCTCCTGTAACAGCGCCTGAAAAAAAAAACAACTGACTTTATGGCTTCTGCAGAAAGAGACATATCTGGCCCTCAAAAGAGCCAGATATGGCTCAAGAGCCATACGTTGCCAACCTCTGGGCTAGAGGAGTTTGAGATTAGATGGAGATTACTTATGGTGCAGTTTCAGCTGTCAGGTTAAGAGACGACGAAGGTCTGGACATCTATAATTATAATGGAAATTGAAAGAAGTGGACAGCTAAAAAGGCAATTTTGGCAGAAGACAACTTTATTTGATGACTGCATATGAGCCAAGAAGAAGGGAGAAGAATAAAAAATAACTTCAAAGTTTCAGAGTTAGGTAACCTAGAGGATGATGGTGCCCTCAATAGATGTAGGAAAAGTAGAAGAAGCTTTAGGGTAAAAGATGTTGAGTTCAGATTTTGTTTATGTCAGGTGAAGACATCTAAAAGGTAGCTGGAAGTTCAGGGATGGAACTTTGAGGAGATGAAAGCAAAGGGATGAGCAAGTATCTAAAAAGACAAAACGAGTGGTGGTTCATGGTAGCAAATGCTACAGAAAAGTCCCAAATTAAGATTGAAGAGAGATTATTAGATTTGATAAGAAGGTTTGTAGACTAGCTCTTTATTCATCACTGTTTTATGACTTCTAGAAGGCATTCAGGATTATGAAAAGATAACATAGATTTTTAGGAGTTTGCAGGGTTAGTGGCAAATGTTCTAAAGGACATAGAATTTAAGAGTGGAGGAGAATACTTCACTGAAATGATTTGTAAGAAAGGAAGACAAGATTGAAGACAAGTAAAGTCAAAAGAGGAATGATAGCTGAGAGGATTAAAAAAAAAGATTTGAGAAGGGTTAAGGATGTGGAAGAGGTAAAAGATGGGAGTTTATAGTAAGGAGAAAAAGATTTCAGTTTTTGAGGTCTTTTTTTTAAGAGCTGAAGCAGCATATTTACTTATTTTTTTAAATTTTGCATTTTTAAGGTCTTAAAGGGAGGTAGATGAGTTCAAAATGATAGTGAAATCTAAAGTGTACTCACCCATATTGGGTGCATACTATAGAGCAGAGATAAATGTCACAGGAATTAAGGAGTTCAAAGAAATATGAAAACAATAAGTTTTAAACAAATCATTATATGATAATTTATTTTTCATAATCTATATTAATTCTTATTTATTAGGGAGAATTACTGTATATCCCTATGTCTGGAATCTGGATCAGAGATACCACCTCGTCTTCTGGCTTTTGAATTTTCTTTGTCCTTGGGAATCCCAAAGAATGTTTTCCTTTGTAACATAATTTGGTAAATAAGTGAAGGAGGAAAAGGTTCCTTTCCTGTGGACTGTCCACCTGTGGAGATGGGGAGAAGTGGATAGGTCGATGGACCACCTTTTAATTAGTTATCATCAATTAAAGATGTCTTGTGATAGTCAAAGGAGGGACTGAATAATAAGCTTCCAAAAATCTATTTATTACACAGTTTGGGGCAGCTCAGGTCATCCCCTGGTAATGAAAAATCCAGGAAGACCTGCATCATTTTATCAGTTATGATGCTGACCAGTCCAATAAATCTAATATAATCAATAAACTTATATTCTTACCCAAAATTAAGTCTCTCCAGATAATTTTAATCTTAACAGTTTGCACAGATTTTGAAGTCTGAAAATTTTGGAAAGTAATGGATGAAAAGAATAACTGCTCTTATAGAAGTTAGGGTAATGTCCTAAAAGTTAGTAAATGGTAGCAGTAAGGTTCAGAGGAAGTAGCATGATCATTTGATGTGATCTTCAAAGAAGGACCAGTTGTCGAGTGATGGTTGCAAAGCAAGATTCTGAAAGTGCAGATGGGGCAAGAGGCATAATAGCAATAATGGTGATGGTGCTAATCTTGGCTAACATTTATATATCCCCTTAAAATTTGCAAAGTGCTTCATATTTTTTATTGTATTTGATTCTCATGACAACTCTGTAAGCTCTGTGCTATTTTTATCCTCTTTTTCTAGATGGGGAGACTGAGGCAGATGATTTACTCAAGATCATATAGCTAGTTAAGTTTCTGAAGAATTTGTGTTCAGACCTTCCTGACTTTAGCTGCTCATGGGTCTGTCAATTTCTCCAGATCCTTTAAGATGCAAGTCATAGAAGGAACACACAATATCGCAAAAGGCTAATAACTGGTAAATTATATCCAGTTCAATTAAAGTACAATATGGTATCCTGAGTAAAGACACCATGGAAAGTATGGCATACCTGGAGTAAGGACACCAGATGTGATTACCAGTTCTGATATTTATTAATTATGTGACCCTAGCCAAGTCACTTATTTGATTCCTCATCTGCAAAACGAGGCAGTGAAGTGAATAGAGAAGTGGACCTGGTGTCAGGAAGATCAGATTTCAGATCATCTTACACAATTAGCTTTGTGTCATAAGCTCATTTTAACATTTGACTGCCTTGGTTTCCCCACTAGCAAAATGGGAATAATAATAGTAACTACTGCCTAGGATTGTTGTGAGAATTAAATAAGCTCATATTTGTAAAGTACTTTACAAACTTTAAAATGCCATATAAACTTAAAACTATTATAGAGTTGTTAGGCTTTTAACTATTATATAGTCGATAACTGGTTAATACATAAGATAACAGCTATTATAGTTTAATATCTGTATGTCTGATCTCATAGGGCTGTTGTGAGGAAAGTGCTTTGTAAACTTTATCATGCTGTATAAAGGTGAGCTGTTGACATTATTAATAAAGCAGTCAAACTAGTTCTGTGTGTCTGATTGGGACCTCTGTGTGCCTTTCTCTCGGACACTAAATGAAATATTTTTTTGCTCTGCTTCTATGTACGTGCATATATTCTACAATCTCAGAACATGCCAAAGTATAGTTACTTTGAGAAACCAAAGTGCTTTCAGGAACTTAGTCCACTGTGTTGACCTAGGGTGGACACTAAGGTTTATGGTCGCCAAAATACAACGAAAAGGCAGGAATGAAGTTGTGGTGGAAGCACAGGGCCCTGCCTACTTCTTCTAACCTTTTGTTCTTTGCCTTCACATAATCATGCCAGCCAGGAGAGATCTTGGGATTGAAGAGAGTCCTGCCATTCTAGTCCTGACACAGACAAACCAGATGGGGTTTTGGGGTGGAATCTCTGAAATGGACACAGTTCAATTTGGGGGGAATTTAACTAAAGTTAGAATACATTTTCTAACCTCATATCAGATAGTTGTTTGAGAAGAAGGTTCTCAGATTTATACTAGGAAAGCAAAGATGTGATGCCTAGCATAGAAAAAGAAGGAGAAAGGAATAAACATTTGTGTAGCAACTATTATGTACCAGCCACTGTGCAAAGTGATAAATAGCACCTTATTTACTCCTCATAATGATTCCCGTTTACCAGTGAGGCAAACAGAGGTTAAAATTATTTTCCCTGGGTCACAAAGATAATAAAAATCTGATTCAGGGTTTTAACTCCAAAGGAAAGAATAGCATGATGATCTCATGGAAAGACATGAACAGATATGCAAGACATGCATGTTCCCTTTTTACTCATATTCCTGTATATGTATATTCCACCCATATGCTCAAGCCACCTGAGCTCTCGGTGTGTGTCCCTTCATCCATATTCCCTGATAACATATGTTCTTTATATATATATATGTGTGTGTGTGTGTGTGTGTGTGTGTGTGTGTGTGTGTAGCCTTCATGTGTGTTCCATGGTCACAATTTTTTTTTCTGAATGTGTGACACCCCACTGGTCACACATTACCTGGTAGAATAAATTGTAGAAGAATATCTCTTCTTTGTGTACCTGGGGAATCTTGTCACTTTATTTGAAGCTTGTTTGATTAAATTTCCTTTGCTTTGGATTATTGTGTCCACTGGTTGTCTAAAAGAAGTAAATTCACCCACTGGGAGCTTGTGAGCTATAATTTTGATCATGTGCTGACTCATGGAAGATTTCAAACTTATGCTAGCTTTTCTGGAACTCCCAAATTGTTACAATCAAAGGGATCATGAATCTATATAATGGGGTCTTCTTGGGAGGCAGTAAGGGTGCTGTTGGTTCTTAAGTCATTGAACAAGTCAAAAATTGGAGTCCATCAAAACTACTCTCTCTACCATAGATCATGAAAGTGGAAAGCCCATGCTGAGGTAGATGAATATAGATAAGGGTAGTTAGTGGACAGAGATCTAATTCTGGGGAAAGGGCTGGAACAATAGGATTATTGAAAAATAAAACAAAAAGAGAAAGAAAAAAGAAAAAAAGAAAACAAAGGACAAATAAAGCAAAAAGAAAAAGAAAAAAGAAAGAAAATGAAGGACAAATAAAGAAAAAAGTAAAAAGAAAATGAAGGACAAACAAAATAAAAATAAAACAAGGGCTGTTGGATGAAAAGAAGGGCTTGATATGAGGACTGGATGAGACTCCTGTTTCTGCTATTGTTTTTCTACCCCAGCATTCTCTCATTATCCTTACTTCTCCCTCCACTCCCTGTATCCCAAAGTGTCTCAGAGGTAGGGGATGGGCAGGTACAGGGTTGGGACTAGGGGAATGTTAATATCTCCCATCTCCTATCGGGCTTTTAATTATTCAATGGAATGTTTTATTTTGTTTCCTGAAGACCTATAGTTGAATTTGTATCAGGAATAATGCATGCGATGTCAGCTAGTGTTAGAAAATATATTGTTACAATATATTTTAATTATTTGATTGCCAATTATGTGCCAATAGAGACTAGAGACACTAAAGATGAAGAAAAAACTAGAATACAGACTTCGCTCAAAGAGCTCAACATCTGGTATGACTCTATTCTCATGATAATTCTTAACACCCTCAATTTTTTTATGGCACTGGGTCACATTCACTGTGGATGTAGAAAGAATATGCACAGAACAAAAAGACATTTTACAACGTTTGGCCCTATGGTTTGCCACAGCCAGAGAATCCATTACCTGGGAACCAACCTACTAATGGTGAAACTTGTGGCATAGAGCTAGGCTGGTGTTCAAACAGCAGCCTTCCTGCAACTCAACCCACCCTTCCATCAATAAACATACTAAATGTGTACTGTGCTAGGCACTAGAGCTACAGTCCACTGAAATGCTTTCAGGCTAGTGGACCCTTCCAGAACTGAAGGGCTGCTCATCTGTACTAGTCAGATGATGGTGCAGTAGAGAGGTGGGCTAGAAATCAGGAAGACCTGAGTTCAAATAAGACCTCAGTCAATGAGAAGAAAATTAGACAGTCTACAGCTAAGGGACTTGTCCAGAGTCACAAAACAAGTAAATACCTGAGGCCAGATTTGGGGTTAATAAGTGTTCCAGGGTTGTTATGAAGATCAAATGGGATATATATTATATATATAGTGTATATATTAGGTGCTTTACTCCACATAGTAGACTCTATATAATTGTTTATTCCTTTCCCTTTCTATTTCATGATGTAACATTTGAGTTATTGTGAGAGTAAGATAAATTTTTAAAAACTATAGAAAGGTAAAAAAGTATTTAAGTAAATGAACTCACTTATTTAAATCTCAATCCCTTAATCTTTCCAATACTCATTGATCTTCCTTTCTCTGTGTGTGTGTCTCTCTCTCTTGTTGAGCCCTGCAGTTCTTAGAGGGGCCAAGGCCCGTCTTATTTCTTTGACACTTCTCTCTGCACAGTGAACATTTTAATCACATTTAAACAAAACAAAACAGTTTTTGAACAAATTATAGAGTGTTTTCCTTGCACCCTCATTTGAAAAAAGAGACATGGAAAGAATGTGAAGTTTATCTTATGTCAACATTACATAAGTATTAAATATAAACATCTCCAGAAAATGAATCCCTGCCCTCTAGAATATTTAACCTTTTCTGATAAATTGCGTTTCTCCTCGGTTGTATTTGTGTTTTGGTTATACATTTTTTTTTGTGGAGCCAAGAGCTTTCTTCTGCATGTTTGAAGCAAAGGTTGATTCTATGAAACTTAATTTTGTTACGGACTAGAAAATGTGTGATAGATGGCAAGAAAAAAGTGGAAGCAAAATCCTGACGCCAAGAAATTCTAAGGGTCATGAAAGGAAAGAGGTAATGAGGTCAGAGGACTTGAGTTTGAATTTCAGTTCTTCCTGTGAATTAAAATGAACACTGAATCTTCAATTCCTTACCTGTAAAACCAAGGGGATTGGCCCCCAAAGTTCCTTCCATCTCTGAAATTTTAAGTATGAAAGGTAGAACTTAAATTAATTATGGGGGAAGGGTTATAGTGAATGACATAAATTGGACGGAACAATTTGGGAAATATGACCTAAGCTGAGTACCTAGAAAAATAGATTTAACTCATTCAAGAGACTTTTGAACCTTGGTACCAGTGGATAGGACCAGGCATGAAGTTAGGAAGACTCATCTTCCTGAGTTCAAATCTAGCCTTGGACATTTCCTAGCTATATGACCCTGGGCAAGTCACTTAACCCTGTTTACTTTAGTTTCCTCATTTGTAAAATGAGGGGGAAAAGGAAATGGCAAAATGCTCCAATATCTCTACCAAGAAAACCCTAAAAGGGGTCATGAAGAGTTGGGCGCAACCAATGAACAACATAACCAGGTAGAATAAAATAGCTTATTTTGAAATACTGGGAAATTAAGAGAAATCTTAGCCTCTTTCTGGCACTAATGATGGATAATAGCCTGAATTTATTTTCTTAAGCTCCTTGACCTTATGATACAACTTTCTCCCAGCTCTCTCCTATCTGTCCAACTGTTCCCTCCTTAGCTTACTTTGCTGGATTATCTTGAATCCTTTACTTTGGTGTGGATATTTTCTGAGTCTCTGTCTCAAGCCTATCCTTCCTATTGTGATTTTGTGTATTCTTATGTTTTAACTATTCTCCCTATCTAGGTGACTCTCAGATTCATATATTCAGCTCCCATTTGCCTCTGGAACTCCAGTCTCACATTTTTTTGCCTTTTCTTTATGCCTTTTGAAATTAATACAGTGCTTGGCCCAAAGTAAGTAAGCTAAGAAAGTAGTTGTTAATCATTGATTGTGTGATTGATTTCTATACATCCCTTTCTGGGGATCATAGTAACACTTACCTCAAAGAGTCGTTAATAGGATCAAATGAGACAATAATTGTAAAGCACTTAGCACAGTGCCTGTCACATAGTGAATGCTATAAAATATTAGCAATGCTTATTATTTTGTTGCTGTTTAGTCATACTTCAGCCATGTCTGACTCTTCATGACCCCATTTGAGGTTTCCTTGACAAAAATACTAGATTGGTTTGTTATTGCCTGCTCCAGCACATTTTACAGATGAGGAAACTGAGGCAAATAAGGTGAAGTGACTTGTCTAGGGTTACCCTGCTAGTAAGTATCTGAGGCTAGATTTTAACTCAGGAAGATGAGTCTTCTGGACTTTAGGGTTAGTTCTCTCTCTACTGTGGCACTTAACTGTCCCATTCATGGTCTTAGACCATTGTTATTTCCTTAACTTATAGACAGATAAGTGGAGAACAAATGGGTAAGAAGACAGAAAGATGTAATCAAGGTTCAAAGGAATGATGAGTGACTCTGCTCTGAGTTCAGCCTGGAAGGAGATCTTTGTAGTTAGAGAGAATGTGTATATGATGTCCCTAGAATCACAGAGGGAAAGGTAGACCAGACCTTAATGATTCTCATTTTTCTGATAAGGATGAGACCCAGAGAGTTTCTAGGACTCGCCCAGGGTCACACAGCAGTAAAGATCTGAGACAGGCTCTAAACTATTGTTTCCTGATTCTGGGTCCTGCGATTTATCCAGTATACTAAGATACCCCTTCATAATGTAAATTCATAATACTCGTGGTCCAACGAAAAGGAGAAGAATAAAGGAGAGGCCCAACTCTTTATCAGCCATCAGCTAAGGACTGAAGTTAGTGCCACTCACAAGGTCCAGGAGCAAAGAAAAGAAAAATCAGCTTTCTGTGTTGTAGGCAGACACAAATAGAGTGAGTGCCAGCTCCCCCCCAGCCCGCTGGCTATTGTTCTCTAAGGCTGACTCTCCATCTGTCTGGGAGTCACCTCGGGAAGAAAGGGCATTCTTCATTATCGATCTGGATGGGCTTTGTGAGGGAGGGGGTGGGGTCAGAGCGGAACAGTGGGTGTGGTCAAAGCCTTTCCGGATCTCTTTGTTCTGACCAGAGAGGGAGCCCGAGGCACTTTGTGAAGGTACCAAAAATCCAGCAGGATAACGTAGCCTAGGAAGCACAAGCCCTGGGAATATACAGCTGACTGTCATCCTGGATCAAGTTCTGTTACTGATTATGGAGGAAGGAGGGAAGAAGGTGTGTTTGTGGGGGAAGACAGACAGGCAGACAGGGAGAGAAGGAGGGGAAGACAGAGACGGAGAGAAAGAGAGAGAGACAGAGGGGGAGGGGAGAGAGAAAAGAGAGACAGTGCGGGGAGAGGGAGAGACAGACAGAGAAAGAGGGAGTAAAAGGGAGAGAGAGAGAGAATGAGAGAGTAGGGGGAGAAGGAGAGA
>NC_058132.1:459500522-459566100 GCF_016433145.1 Gracilinanus agilis
CCTCTGTGAATAGGATTATTTTTCTCCATTTTTCATATGAGGGATCTGAAACTCATAGAGGGCAAGTAATTTTCCCTACTGCAGACCCTATGGGAATCTTGACTCCAATACATGCAATCTCCAAGAGTCATGGAATGGCTTTGTGGTTAGGGATAAGAAAGGAGAAACTACCTCCCTAGGACCAGTTTTACAATATGGCTACATTAGAGCTCTTCATCATGGTTTAGACGGTCATTAGAAATTACCATTGAACATAAAGAGGAATGAAAGATTATGATATATTGTTGGAATAGAAAGAGAATTAGATGTGGAATTGGAGGACCTGGATTTGAATCTTGGCTATTCTCTTTTACTCCCATTTGGAACCAGGGAAATCAAGTAACCAAAGAGTATTTATTAAGTACCAATTAAATATAAGAGGAACTGTGCTGGTTATTAGAGATACAAATCTAAAAGTCCCTTCCCTCTTTACATATATTTATTTATTCATTTTTTAATATATTTATCCATTCAGCCATTTATTTATTTATTTGTTCGTTTGTTTAGTTAGTAATTATATATAAAATATACATAAATATATATAAAATATTAAATAAATTCATATTTTATTATATTGTTACATTATTTCATATATTATTATATTATTACATGTTATATTATATATTATTACATATAATATTATATCATTATAATTATCACATAATATGTTATTATATATTATTAATATGATATTGAATATTAAATAAATCAAATAAATATTGAAAACCATGCAATAAATAAATATTTTGAAAATATAACAAATATTATATTTATTTAAATTATCTGGGTCTGTTTCCTCATTAAAAAAATAAAAGCCTTACCTTCTGTCTTAGAATTGATACTAAGTGGGCAGCTAGGTGGCTCAGTGGATAGTCAGGCCTCTTGGATGTGACCCTAGGCAAGTCATTAAACCCCAATTGCCTAGCACTTACTGTTCTCTGCTTTGGAACCAATACTTAGTGTTGATTCTAAGACAGAAGGTAAGGATTTAAAAAAAAAAAAAGGAATCTATACTAAATATTGGTAGAAGAAGGTAAGGGCTAGGCAATTGGGGCTAAGTATTTTTCCCAGGGTCCCACAGCTAAGAAGTATTTGAGGCCAGATTTGAAAGCAAGACCTTCCCATCTCTAGGTCTGGCTCTTTATCCACTGAGCCACCTAGCTGTCCTATTTCTTCATTTTTTAAATGATGGTATTGGACTAGAACATTTCTAAGACTTCTACTTTAAAACTTCAGATTTTTGTCAACTTTTTAAATATTGATTATTTCTAAATGTATTCCTCCTTTCCTCCCTTACCCAGAAAACCATTCCTTATGACAAAGAATAAAAAAAAAAAAAGAGGAAAATGAAAGCAATTCAGTCTAACTAGCCAACACATCAGCCCAGTACATTCAAGTTTCCACACCCATGGAGTCCCAACTCTGCAAAGAAGGTCAAGCTTTAAATCAAGGATTTTAAACTTGACCAAGTAGAATCTAAAGCAACAAACTACATTAGACCCAAGATTGCAGTCCATGGGATGTCTTTGACTCAAGAAGACCAAACCCATATGAGTCATTTTTTTTGTCCCTTACACAGACAGCGTAAGATATTATGACCCCCTTTCCATCTGTCTTTCAGCTGTCTTGGGATTATTCCTACTTTGAGTATACATTTGTGGATTTCTGATAAGATTCTAAAAGTAGAGACTGAAAGAACTTGACAACTGATGTTTGAAAGAAGAGGAATAGAATCAAATAAAAATAATGTTGAAAGCAATCCCCAAAGCACATTCTCTCCCCCACCCCTCTGCCCGCCCTCTTCCAGAAGCTGCACCAGTGGCAAATTTGAGTTACCACGCACAATTCCAAATTCACATGTGATCATCTAATCTGGCTCTCTTGTTAGAAAATAATGAAGTAAGTGAGAAAAAACTGGGATTGATTTGGATGAATCGACTGCAGATGACTTAAGCAATTTCATTTTAGGCATATATAGATTTATGTATCTACTACACTTTTCTTCTAATTTCTAAGATTTACTTCTAAGATTTTTTTTCTGCCAGAAGAAAATGATGCCTTTTATTCTAAGCTTGGATGAATTTAAGAAAAAAAAGAATTAAACACCTGGCAACACTGAAAAAGGGTGCTAGGTTTGACACTAGAAGTCTTGGGTTAGAATTTTGTTTCTGATATATACCAATTGTGTATTTTAAGAGAACCAGCCATCCAAAGGTGACTAGACCTATTTTGTTACCTAAAATTTGAGGGAGTTGGACTAGATGACATCTAGAGTCTCTTCTATCTGTAATTCTATGATCCAAAGAGAGAGCTAGGTAAATGTTTAGTTCTAGTGTTTAATTACTTTTCTGAATAACTTTTTATGATCAATATTCAGTGCTTGGTTCAGAGGTGACCATTACATAGGGTGATAAGTTTAAAATCAAAAGGAACCTCAGATGCCATTTTATGCAGACTATTTATAAATGAGAAAATAGACCTAGAGAGGTTAATACTTGCCTGTGATGACACAGACAGAAAGAAGATTTAGAATTAAAATCCAGGGATTCCCATCATAAATTCAATACTCTTTCCAGTCTTTTATAATATCTTTCTGAAGTCCCTTTTGGCTCAAAGTGTCACAGTTTTCTTGACCTGATCCCCATTCTGAAAACCTAGAATGCTACCAACTTGCAAATGTACTGGCTATAAGTTGTTGGTTTTTTTCTTGCTATGAGGGACAGTTGTAAACTCTTCAACAAGTGAATTTAAATTACCATACAATCCTACATTTTTCATTGTGACTTACAGATGGCTGCTCCCACCTTTGTGATAACCTGAACTACTTTTTCAACACATTATCTCTGTCTCTCTCTCTCTGTCTCTCTCTGTCTCTCTCTCTGTCTCTCTGTCTCTCTCTCTCTCTGTCTCTCTCTGTCTCTCTCTCTGTCTCTCTCTCTCACACACACACACACACACACACACACACACACACACAAATACACACACAGAACTGTTGTTCAGTTGTTTCAGTCTCATCCGACTTTTCATGACCCCATTTGGGGTTTTCTTGGCAAAGATAATGGTGTGGTTTGCCATTTTCTTATTCCTCAGAGTACCCTCAGTTGCCCCAGGCAGTCTATCCTTTGAGATGTCACCCTCTTAAAGCCATTAGGTGGCCCTCTACTCTCAGAAGTACATTAATTAGTAGAAATGAACCTAAAAGATTCCTATTCTTCTTCAGTATCTCTCCCTTGCCAGAGCTCACGGTTCAAGGCCACTTTTCATGAAATCTGAGATACTCTTTAACTGCAGTTTTCCCCAACTCAAGAGTCAAGAGGGATTTAGTGTCTTTTTTGAGGAATGACAAACCTTCCATTTATGACACTCTATTAAAAAGATTTTATATTCTCTTATCAAACCAAAATAAAGTGTTGAGTAGAGAACCTACACTTTTTGGTGATCAAAGACTCTGATGTCCATGCCATCATTGCTCAAGGAAACAATTTCCTCAGGTCTGGGGAAGGACTCTCCATGGTTTTCTTAAGCATTTAAGCACTATCACAGGAGACAGGAAATCATCCAAGTTTGTTAGCTACTTCTCTAGTCACTAGACCTATCTCAGGCTGGGCTAGCTATCAGGAAACCAGCACCAGAGATTGTATTGTCTCTCTCCTTCCATCCTCTACTGCAAGGACACGTGAGATTTCTGAAAGAAGAAACCTCTTTCTTTCTGAAAGGATACATAATTCCCTAGATGTAATTAGAGGCTGCTACTGATGGCCAGCCATTTTTTTATTTAAGAAGAGAAGACTGACAAATAAAAGGAATATGAGAAATACTTATTGGTATCTTTTATTCATCATAGCATTGGAACTTGTTGCAAGGAGACCATAAAGTCCTTGGTCAAGAAGAAGAAAATGAGAATATTTCCTCTACCTGAGATGGAATGTTTTGCCTGAGGAGGAGTCTGCCTGGGTTATTATCCTCATTAGAGAGAAGTGGAAGTGGATGATGAGGAATCTGGTTAAGAGTGATGGAAATTAAGCTTGGCGGCTTAGTAGATAGAGCCCCACCTCTAGAGATTAGAGGTCCTGGATTCATATTTGGCTTCAGATACTTCCTACCTGTGTGCAAGTCACTTAACCCCCATTGCTTAGCCCTTAGCACCCTTCTGCCTTGGAACCAATACACAATATTGATTCTAAAGCAAAAGGTAAGGGTTTTAAATTAAAAAGAATGATGGGAAGGAATGTGAGAGTTCCCTGTGGAGGAATACAGAAAAGTTAAAGGATGCAACTCTTTTTCTGAACAAGAAGAATGCCATCTGCTAGAAACTAAAGAAAATTGTAAATGTAGAGATTTGAAGTATAAAATATTTCCTGAGAAGTGATTTTTGATACCTTTATTTGGAGATGTGTTCTGAGGAATTTCTCTGGAGAATAGTACTTAGGAGTGCACAAACAGTTAAGATTATACAGGTCTTTTTGGGAAGAAGTATTTTTTGGTAGGCATTTTAAGCTCTCTTGGACTCATACTTAGGATTCTGTTTGTTTTGCTGCTTGGCATGTATAAAAAAAGAAACCTGTTCATTCTTTGAACCTTATGAACGGCATTGCTTGCAAACAACATATTAAATGGTGTCAGATAAGAAGTTTTCACATTGTCTGGCTAGAGGCAATGAACTAGAGAGAGGTGAGAAATTCCCCAAGGTGTACCTAGACCCTTTTGTGCAAGGGTCACACAGATGAAAAGCATCTATTTCCTGTTTTTAATATAATAATAATTAATACAATGCTTGTTGGTATTATATAAAATAATACCATATTTATTCTGTCTAAAAGAAATATTTTAAAGATGAATTAAAATAACTAGATGAGGGTTCTATCAAACAATAAGTCAGTGTAGGATAGTCTCATTATTATTGCATGTAAGAATGTCATAGCATATAGAAGATCATCTTAGAATCAGGAATACTTGGTTTCTACTTTTCCTCAGACACAAGTTGTCTGTATGGTCATGGGCCAATCACTCAGTCTCTCAATGCCCCCAGGCAACTCTCTAAGAACATAATTTTAGAAAGTGGTCTATTTGCTTTAATGGGGGCAGATTTCCGGAGAGAAGTTTACCACACTGATAAATCAAGAGTCTGAAGCAAAAAACTGTCACATTATTCATTATGCCACAGTTTTGCAACATCTCCAAGTTTTTTAAAGTAATTTTTATTACATTAGTTACTGTTTTTATTTTCTTCTTTTAAAAATGTGTTGTACCACTCTTGTCATAAGACATTTAAGCAAAATGGAAAGAATCGGCAAGCTTATTTGGCATTACATTCAGAACAATGAACTCATTAGCGTTATTTTTATATTCAGTTTCAACTTGGCCCATTGCCATAGGACATAAGAAATTGTTATTGCTCAGAACTGTGCTTCCCTCTTAAGCACCACCCAAGTCAAATGATAGATAGGGGCATCTGGTTCCCATTTCAAATTGTGAATAAAACCTTAGCATGTTTTATATAGCTTGAACTAATTAATGCTCTAGTTGGTGTGCAGTCAACATTTTGGAGTTGTTTTTTGTTTGTTTGTTCGTTTTTTAGCTCTTAGTAAAGGCAGTGGCCCTTGGGAATAACTTTTCCTGGACATCAGTGAAAAGAGAGCCTAATGATTGCAAGAGAATCCAACATTTATAAAAATCCTTTCTTTGTTCTTTGTGACTCTAATGAATCGAGTTACCATGGATTACAACTATTTTTTACTTAGGCACAGCTCTGTTAAGGAAAAAAATTCTCTTAAAAAAGCCTTTTATCTTTAAAGTTTCTTTTACCATCGTCCAACTATTTGGCTGAGCTACCTTGGATGGAATTTTAGTTTATGGAGAAAAGAACATTGAGCACAGACTACCTGTCTTTGACCCCCTAAACTCACTGATTATAATTTAAATTTTCCAGGCTGATGATATATAAGAGATAGTATAGTTCAGTGGGAAGTATACTAGATTTGGAATGAGTAGATCTGGGTTTATAATCTGTCTCTGACACTTATTAGCTATGGGACTTTGGGAAAAATAGCCTACATGAACTTCATTTTCTTTTCTGTAAAATAGGTACAATAGTACTTACATGACTTCCCTGATTCTGAGATGATAAAGAAAGGAATTTGTAGATCTTAAAGTGCTTTTGAAGTATAATTTTTATTATACTTTTATTAGTTCCATTTTTTCTTTTTTAATTTTTAATTAATTAATTTGTTTGTTGCATTAAAATTCCCAGGTATCACTCTCCTTCTCCTCCTTGCATTACAAAAGGCATCATTTGACAATAAATTTATATACAAATTTATTGGGTCACACAGTTAATAAGTGTCTGAAGCTGGGTTTGAACTCAGGAAGAGAAGTTTTCCTGACTCCTTTCCAGGTACTCTATCCACTTGAACTTAATGGTGACATCTTCTTTCCTTCTTTCCTTTCTTCCTTCCTGGCTCCCAATCCACTGAGTCACCTAGCTCCCCGCAATAACTGATTTCTCCAAACTTTGTAGAATCTATTGGATGTAATCTATGTGTAGTTCAATTTCTTGCTCTTATATTCATGTGCTATCCCTTCAAAAACTTGAATACTGGGCCAGGCCTAGAGATTGGAAGTCCTGGGTTCAAATCTTATCTTAGACACTTCCTAACTATGTAACCCTGGGCAAGACACTTAATCCCAATTGCCTAGCCCCTATTGTTCTTCTGCTTTGGAAATGATTCTTAGTATTGATTCTAAGACAGAATGTAAGGGTTAAAAAAAACAACAACAACCTAAATACAATCATCAGGTCCTATCTCAATCTTAGTGTAATAGAAATAAAAGGATAAAAGCTGGTTAATCTTTAAATGAGGAATTTTAATTTGTTCTTTTTCTAGTTTTTTTTTTATGCCCAATTCATTGATCTTCATTTTCTCTATTTTATTGATGTAAGCATTTAGAGATATAAATTTCTCCCCAGTACTGCTTTGGTTGTATTTGGATAGGTTGTTGAGAGAGCTAGTTGAAGAGAAGGAGGAAGAGGAGGAGGAGGAGGAGAAGGAGAAGGAGGAGGAGGAGGAAGCTCTAGGAGAGGTGGGCCCCTGATTTCCCATTCCATGGGAAGCTAATGAAGGAGCATTTGGATCAGGATGCTTCCCTCCCTAGACTTCTTGTGTCTATGTTCTTATACTGTTTTGCCTCTAAGTCTTAATATAGATATTTGGTCTAGGGGTTATATATTGCAGTATATATTTATAGGTTCTTTTCATGGGAAAATTTTATTTGCCCAGAGGTATGATTGCAGTGAATATCTTGGTTTGTGGGAAATCCCAACTGTATGATAGAGTCCTCCCCTGAATCTCATCTTGATGTGTCATAGACAATGTCTTGTACTCCTTAAAGTGATCTGAACCTCTTCCTAGAGTCATTTCTGCTTTAGCATTAAACACATGGTAAGAATGGAGCCAGCTGTTAATTACTTTTGTTGTTGTTTTAAATAGTCATCACAGGGAAACTATAATTTACAAGGGAGGAACCAATCAGGAGACCCACAACATAATTGAGCATTGGCTGCTTTTGGCCTTGCAGCCAGAAAAGTCAGTTTTCTTTCCATTTATTTTGTTCTCCCCTAACTGATGAAGAAGACTGAGGATGATATCAAGTTAAAATCAGTCAGTAGTCCACCAGAGTTCCAAAAGAAGTGGGTGAGGGAACAGGCATCCAGAAATCAGATGTATCATTCAGTCCTACTCAATGTACTTCTTCCCTTATGATAAGGACAAGATAGATGATCTCTTCTCTTCTTCTCTTTTCCACGGACCTCCATAACCAAATTGAAAAAGACATCACTAAACTGATGAATTTTAAGAAAGAGCTCATTCATCTTTTTTAGAATCTGATGGTTCTATGGCAACATTCTGGGTGGTAACTCAGTAGCCAAGAGTTACATTGATTTAGATCTAGAAAAAACCTCAGAAGTCATGTAGTCCAACTCCATCAAAGAGGTTAAATAACTTGGCTAAATTCGTACAAGTAGTAAGTGACCAAGCCAAGATTTGAACCCAGGGCTTCTGACTCCAGGCTAAGTATGCTTTTCACTCCACTGTGCTCTTTTTAAAAATATGTGTGCCTTGTCTCCTTAACCAGGACACATTTTGTATTTTGCCATTTAAGACAAGTATCATTTCCTCCCCCCCCCATTTGTGATTTCTCTATCAAGTCTAGTAATATAATGTGCTCAAATTTTTATCTTATAACTAACTGAGTTAATTGCTAGGAAATAGTCAAAAAGTTTTTCCTTGTGTTGATAATTAATCTTCCAGCTGGGAAATTCAGTTGTCATAGATCATAGGCTCATAGTATTTAGTATTGAACTAAATCTAGCCCTTCATTTTATAAATAAAGAAGTTGAATCTCAGAGAGGGAATGTTATTTGTCTAAAGTCATATAGCTGTTAAATAGCAGACCTTGGATTAAAACTTAATCTTTTAACTTCAGACCCATGGTCTATATTTCACCACATGAATGCTTCAAATGTGCAAAGTTTCACAATTCCTGCATGCCTTAGTAGATACCTATAGTAGAGATGGCAACTAAGCGACAGTGGAGAGAACTCTACACTTCAGAGTTAGGAAGACCTGAGTTTAAATTCAGTGTTAGAGACACTAGCTATGTGACCTTGAGCAAGTCACTTGACCACTGTCTATTTCAGTTTCTTCATCTGTAAAATGGAAATAATAGAAGTACCTACCTCCCAGGTTTTGCAAACCTTAGACACTATATACATCTTGTTATTATTAGTATTAATTATGGTTTAATGAGCTGTTGTGACACTAATTTTCACTTTTGGCATCCAACCCTTTGTACTTGAAACCTCTCTAGCTTAGTAGGGTCATGCAGAGATTTCCCTTTTGTGGCATTGTTTGGAGAACTCAGGATCATTTATATATCTCATTTAGACATCAGAAAAAGACCATTGATGTCTTCATTTTTTATATAATCTGACTATACAAAATATGGTCTAAAGCCATAAACTTGGCAGATACCAAACAAGTTAGTTTAAGGATCTCATAGGACTGCACTGTAGAAGCAAGGAGAGGGAACTATTTATTCTTTCTTTTAGGATTCTAATCTAGCTTTATGGATAGATACCTTTAAATACTATGAAAAGCTTATATTGCTGCAAAGTACAGAAGAATGTTTATTTTGTTAATTTTCCTATTAGAATATTCTTTGTTAAGAGAGAAAAAGGAGATGTATAGAAATTTTAGGGTTCTCTGGTTCTTACCTTGCACAATTGCCTACTCCATTTATGTAACAAAATATGCTCTGAATGATATGTGTGCCCATATAAGAAATGCATGGCTATTCAGGTAGTTTCAATTTATAGATGTGGCTCTAGAGATACATTGATAGATGTGATATGAAACTTGATCTCCTTTCAAGAGAGGAGAAAAATCTAGGCAATGCCTATACTACCACCAATATGCTATGGCAGAAGAAAATTAATGGAAAAAGGTAAGCAGGCTCTAAGAACACCAAAAGACTGGGAACTCTTTTCTCCATACTCTGAGATAAATATTGGATTAGAATTGTATCTATCCTTTAATATTGCTTGTCTAGGAGTAGGATTTTTAGAAGCAAGGTTGGAAAATCACTTCGTTGGTTGCTCTTAAGGGAGCATATAGTTCCAAGATTAAATCCACTGCCTTAACTCCTTCCCACCAAACATTATTTACAAAAAGGCCATCACAAATAGTGACTAGCAAGTAAAATCATATATCCAAACATAGCAGCAACTATAAATTGGAGAAGTTTGACATATTAGACTATATCAGAATATACAAGAGTGAATGAACTCTTATGATGAGAACAAGATGGAATCTTAATTGATCTGATCTTATCCAAGAAGTTCTTTCTCTAAATTCTTTGCAAGGCAAGCTAGAAATCAGAGACATTTTGAGGAGCCATGTCTGAAGTGATGCATGTATTTTCATGTCTATCTCTTGGAGAGTATCTGGAAGCATGAGTGTTTCTGTCCCAAGAAACTCTGATACCAACTCTACTACTCACACAGAGCATCAAATCATCACTCTCTCTATACATTTCCTCCCTCATATTCCACACATAGCACATGGTTGCCCTTCCCTTTCCCAGCTTGGGTAGGATCCAGCTAAGGTACATTACAAAAGGTAAATAGGAAGAACTCATAGATGTACTATTACATGAACTGATGCAGGACAGTGTAAACAGGATGAGGAAGAACAATGTAAATAGAATTAAAAAAGAGAAATGATATATTTTATAATATATGATACATGTTATATGTAATGTAGTATATTATAATCACATACAATATAATTTCTACATACTATCTTATCATTATACTATGTTGTAATTATGAATATCATAATAATGAAGCTTGCCTTTAGAGAAGAGTCAAGAAAATGTACCATTCCTTTCAAATTTGGAGACAATGAATATGGGATATTTTTTTGTACTGTCAGACATGGTCGATAATGACATTTAGTTTTGCTGAGTTGATTTTTTTCTCTTTATTTTTTTATCACAAAAGATGGCTTGCTGATTAGGGGAGAGGGAGGGAATGGAAGTAAAAGTGACGTAAAAATAAAAACTATTAATGAAAATAAGAGTATGTATGACTACCTGGGATACTTCTTTAATAGCTCTGTGATTTCATCAATGTGTGCGCTCTGTCCATTGGTGTAGAGGAAAACTCATCCACAATTTCTCATTATGTGTGACTTTTGTCTACGCTCTCTCATAAATCCTCCACAGGTCATCTACTCAATATGCTTGTGACCTTGCTCTAGGTTTTCTTAACATCCCATAGGTGCCAATGCAGCAAGTATTCTGTCCATCAATTTCTCTTGCTACATATCTGAACTGCCTCATTTTCTAGTTGGTGTTGACATGTTGGAGCATACGCAAGTAAAAATGAGCTATTTATAAGATGATAGGATACAAATTTCAAGGTGATTAGCAACCTTTGATTCCAAAGACATACATAGACACACTGTTTGGCAGGTCCTTTTCACACAAATGTGAAATGGTGAGCTCAGTGTTGAGTCTTAAGAATGTTTGCTATGAAGTAGACCCTTATTAGGGTGTGCTCTTAGGATTCTATATTTAAATCTATGGAAACTACTAGATAACCCCTCTTGACACAGATATTCCTAGGTTTCTGCTTTCATAGTGGAAAAAAACCTCAGTTTAATAATTCCAAACATATCCAAACTTCAAACGAATTTTTATCCTCTATGGCTATTTATTACAATCATTAAGGAGGGATAGAATGTAGAAGGCTAGTGGGGGATGTGTGTGCAGAAGAGAAACATAAAAAAAGGAAAATCAGCTTTACACAAGAGTATTCTTCTCTGTCTCCAGGCCTTGTCTTCTAATTATCTCTTTCCATTCTCCCCTCCTGAACGTGGAATTTCTGAGGCAATGTTGGAGTTCAGTGGCTGCCACATAATGGGGAGCTCAGTCTAGCATGAAATCAGAATAGCTCTTTGTTTGGTGAGGATGGTAGAATGGACAAAGAACAAGGAAGTGTTTGGGAAGGAAGGATCGGACACTGCCCCCCAGGACTGGATTCATAGTTCCTCCCAGAGCATTGCCACTTCTGATGTCAATAGAACTGTGGTCAAAGAAGAGATGAAAGAGGCTAACCTTGGGACTGCTCTGAGCTGTAGTGTTTACAGAGTTCATGGAATGTCAAAGTTGGAAGAGACCTTAGAGATCCCATAGTTCAATCTACTCATGTCACAGAGGCAGAAATCAGGGGACAAAGAGAGGAAGTGACTTGCCTAAGGCTATTGTAATATGCTTTTGGGCATGTAGATGGCTTTAATGGTCCCTTCCATCTCTAAATCTATGATCCTATGAGCCTATACATACATGTATAGATTCATCTATCAGATAGTGCAGTGGATAGAATGCCAGGCCTGGAGAAGAAGATTCATCTTGGTGAGTTCAAATATGGCCTCAGACACTTACTAGCTGTGTGATCCTACGCAAGTCACTTAATCCTGTTTGCCTCAGTTCCCTCATCTATAAAATGAACTGAAGAAGAAAATGGCAAACCATTCCAATATATTTGCCAAGAAAATCCCAAATGGGGTCACAAAGAGTCACACACTACTGAAAAATGACAAAATATTTATATTATACTTAAATATGTCTATGTCTATCTTTCTAATCAATCTTTCTAATAAGTCAAATTAGCTTTTCTCCTTACAACTAATATCACCTGATAGCACTTATAGTGTATATAAATTAAATATAATTAATCCCCTAAGAATTTCATACTTTTAAAAAATAACATTTGGGGAATATTTTGTATAGCTCCTTATCATCAAGGGGAAAGGAAGGAGGCCACAAAACTGCACATATTTTTTGACCCAGAAATACCACCACTGGGTCTGCATCCCAAAGAGATCAAAGAGAGGGGAAAGGACCTACTTGTACAAAAATATTTATAGCTGCTCTTTTTGTGCTGATGAAGAACTGGAAACTGAAGGGATGTCCATCAACTGGGGAGTGGTTGTGGTATATGATTCTGGAAGAAATTGTGCCATAAGAAATGATGAACAGGACAATCATAAAAAAAAAACCTTGAAAGACTAATATGAAGTGATGCAAAGTGAAGTGAACAGAATCAAAAAAATGTTATACATAAAAACAGCATGATGGTTAACTGTGATGACTATTATCAGCAATGTAAGAAGCCATGAGAGCTCCAAGGGACTCATGAGAAAAAAAGCATTTCATGGAAATAGAAGGAACTGACAAGAATTTGAATGCAGATTGAAGCACACTATTTTTCCTCTTCTTTTTTTTATTGATTAGTTAAGAAAATTTTTCCATGGTTACATGATTCATGTTCTTTCCCTCCCTTCCTCCAGTTCCCCTCCCATAGCCAATGCACAATTCCACTGGGTTTCACATCTTTTTTCCTTATATAGGTGATATGTGTCTTCTTTCACAACATGACCAACATGTATAACCTATATCACATATCTTGGGAAGTAGGGAGGAGAGAGGGGAAGGGAATGAACATGGATCACAAAATGTCAGAAAGTTATTATTAAAAATTGTGTCAATATATAAAATTTTTTTAAAGAGGGAAGAGAAAGAAGAAAGTATTTATTAAATGCATACTGTGTGCTAAATCTATAAAGTGCTAAACACTTTATAAATATATCATTTGATCCTCACAACAACTCTAGGAGGCTATTATTATCCCCATTTTGCAGATGAGGAAACTGAGGCAAATGGGTTGAGTGACTTGCCCAGGGTCAAACACCTAGGCAATGTTTGTGGCCAGATTTAAATTCAGATCTTCATGGAACAGGCCAAGCATCCTATCCAATGTGTCATAGGTATAACCTCTTATTACCAAGGAGGAGGATGGAAAATAAAAATATTTTGGCAGAGTTATTTTTTTCTCAGATGAAAATAGGAACTGAAAAATCACAGTAGGGAAAAGATGTTCAAGACAAAGAGAAGTGCTGGGACTTTTGACTTATGTACAAAGGAGAGGGACCCTAGGAGTTTTAGAAACATGCTGATTCCAAGTGAAGGATGATAACACCCTAGGAATGCTACTGAGTGTAATTATAAGCAGTTGGAACATTGTCTGGCTTGCTAATCCACTTAAGGAAAGATTCTCCAGGCACAGAATTTTGCAGTTTTCTGAATTCTTGATGCTACTGGAATCTGGCAAATTCATCTCACTTTCTATTTCCTCCTCCTCCCCAACTTCATCATTACCTGAAGAACTGGCATGGCTTATCCTTGAGTTTCCTACCTCCTTTAAACTTTGTTTATTTGCTACATGTACTTCTGTAATGACTTTTGTCTCCAGATGATGATAAGCTGATTGTTTTTTTTTGTATTCTGAATCTATTTTTCAAGAGGGATAAGGGGTGGTTACTAGATAGCACAGAATGGAATGCCAAGCCTGGAGTCAGTAGGATCTGGGTTCAAATCTGGCCTCAGACATTTTCTAGCTGTATGACCCTGGGCAAGTTGCTTAACCCTAATTGCCTAGCCCGTACTGCTCTTCAGTCTTAGAATTGATTTAAGACAGAAGGTAAGGGTTTTAAAAAAAAAGAATGGGTCATGAAAATTGGGTAGAAGGAAAATGAATGGAAGACAGGCACAGTGGAATGAGAGTTGAGAGTTAACAATCAACCTATATTGAAAATTCTCTCTGCCTCTCCTCTATCTTTGTCTCTGAATATCTCTGTCTCTCTCTCTCTGTTTCTCTCTGTCTCTCTGTCTCTGTCTCTGTCTCTGTCTCTGTCTCTGTCTCTCTCTCTCTCTCTCTCTCTCTCTCTCTCTCAACACAAAGAGAAGTCTTATTTATATATTTAACTCAGTTTCAATTTGGTTTAGAAAGGTCAAGTAATATTTCTGAAATATTCACCAAAGTTAAAAAACTTAAAAAAAAGACCCAACAAACCTAACTCGTTTAATTATCTTGCAGCTTAGATCTTAGTTAACATCAAAGAAACCAAGGTCATCCACTGAATCCTAGGCCATCACCAATTATCTTGATTTTTGTCTTGCCACTGGACTTTGATGACTCTGGAAGAAAGAGTGAGACTGATGACTTTGTGCCTCACTTAATTCCAATTGACACACAAGTCAAGACATTGCCCCATGATATCAGTGATCCTTTTCAAAATGCAAAGGAGGAATCATACACACATACACGCACAGTGGAATGAGAGTTGAGATGAGGTATTGGTTCACACAAGTGAGATTTGAAAATTGTCCTTCCTAGTGTGATTAAGAGGCTTATCTAGAAGTTAGATTTAAAAGAGACCTCAGAATGAGAGTTTTACTGTAAAATACAGCCAATTTTGTCACAAAACAAATAACTACATATTATGAAGAGCAGAACTTTTTATTATAAAAATATACATATTTAAAAAAGGAATAATTTAGATCAGTAATGGGCAAACTTTTTAAAGAGGGGGCCAAAGAAAGGAAATGCTCATCTGTCAGTCTGTTTCTAAGGCAACTCTTTCGAAGTTTCATTGTATTGTATTCTACTCATTGTTGTTGTCAGATTAGGAATAATGTCCTGGCCAGAAAGAACATTTCAGGGGACCACATCTGGGCCTCTGGCTGTAGTTTTCCCATCACTGCTTTAGATGTATCTCAATGAGGTTTCTTTCTTTAGAATCAATATTATGCATTGGTTCTAAAGAAGAAGAATGGTAAAGGCTAGGCAATGGGGGTTAAGTGGCTTGTCCAGGGTCACACAGCTAGGAAATATCTGAGGACAGATTTGAACCCAGAAATTCTGGCTCTCTAATCCACTGAGCCACCTAGCTGCCCTCTCTCTGTAGTTTCTTATTTTATCTTCCCCTGGTAGCAGCTTTAATTGGGATCTTTGATATTTATCTGCGCCTAAAGTTTTACATATAAGTGCAAGCTTTTTACCCAATTAGTTTGTTTATGACATTTAAATATTAAGATACTCAATTAACTCCCTCCAGCCCCAAGAAGACATCATTTGACAAAATGTTATATGAGTATATAAAATGATGCCTTGCTTATTTCTATTTATTAGTTCTTTCGGAGTTAGATACACATACATATGCTATTCTTCAAAGAATATTTCTGTTTCAGTATATAATGTTCTCTTGGTTCTGTTTGTTTCCCTCTTCAAAATTTCATGTAGGTCTTCTATGTTTTTGTCCAAAATAAACTTGTCTTTTTTTTTATGACACAGTAGTACTCCATCACAATCATATACTGTAGAATTAGAATTTTATTCCCCAGGACTCTAAATCCCAGCATCCCATTTATGTGTTTACCTACATGCTTACATAGGTAGGATATATTTTGATGTGACCCTGCCCCTTGCTCTCTTCTCCTGGAAATATAGCTGTGGAGTGTGGGGTGAGAGCTTGACAGGAAAGTTTATCCACATGTTTTTTTACTCAGGCTTTTACTTTTGTTCTTTTTATTTCTTCTGCTTCAAGTGATTGTTAATAAATCTTATAATATTTGGAGTTATTGGATATTAATTTTAATCTTACATTACCACTACTTGTTTAGTTATTCCCTAACTCTGTGTTGGTGAAGCCATGGCATGGGTGCTGGGATGGCAGGGGGTGGGTTGCTCCATTACCCCTTTCCACAGTGCCTGAGGACATTTTTTCATACCCTGCTCCTCCATCCAGCTGCCCAATTTGATTACTTCCTCCCTCCACTGTCTGGGGATCTTATGGGGGGTCTCACAGGCAGTTTGAAGTTGCACTTTGGGAATGCAATCTAGAAAACATTTGCCAACACTGCCCTAACTGATCAGCATTCCTTCAGTTTCCAGTTCTTTGTTGCCACAAAGAGAACCTCTATAAATATTTTAGAACATATAGTTTCTTTTCCTTTTTCCTTGATCACTTTAGGAAATAAACCTAATAGAGATATTGTTGCTTTTAAATAATGGAATTTCTTAATGTCATTTGGGATATAATAATAGTAAATAATAACTAACATTTGTATGATGTCTATTATGTCCTAGGAACTATACTAAGGATTTTATGTAGAGATCTCATTTGATCCTCACAACAACCTTGAGAGGTAGATGCTGTTGTTATCCCCATTTTACAGTTGAGGAAACAAAGGCAAGTGGAGGTTAAGTGATTTCCCCTAAGTCATGTACCATAATGATTTAATGAACATGATAATATTTTACAAATACACATTTTCTTTCTTCTAATACTTAATTTAAAGAAAAGATGATTGTTTAGCCAGATTCTGAGAGGCTTGCTTATATAAAGTAGAAAATTTTACCTACTAGACTGCTACTACAGAAAATCACTCCCTCCTCTGACCTCTGCCCTTGGGATATCAGCATTCTCAGCTTTGTCCTTTTTCTTCTCAACAGGTGGGACCTACTATTTTAGCAACCACCCTCGGTTTTTCCTCTGCAGAGAAGATTCTCTGGATATTGTAGGGTAGAGTTGGGGGAGGGGGTGAGGCAATAGTAGATAAATATGACTGAACAGAACTCATCTTGTCACCATATAGCCAAATGATATTTTCACTCCTAAGTGAGATGTCGGTCTATAGCAGTGATGACGAACTTTTTAGACTGAGTTCCCAAACTTCACCCTCACATCACAAGTGAGTTTTCCCCTTATACCAGGCAGGAGAGAGAGAACGTGCTCTCAAGGGCTACTGGAAAGTGGGTTGGGTGAAGTGAAAAAATGTCCTCAGCCATAGCAGAATGGGGAGGGGAGCAGCCCCCCCCCAGAATGCATGCCATAGTTTTGCCAACACAGATCTATAGCTATCCTACTTTGAAAGGTTTGTAGGACAGAAAATCAATTAAAAAAAATAAGCTACTCTCGCCTTTCACTCCTATTTCTTCAACCAGTTTACTTTGGTAAAAATTCAGGCAGAGTATTCCTGGGTTCTCAAATGCTATTAACAGATGGCAAAGACTGGTAGCTTCTGCCAAGCTGGAAAGGCTTCTAGGTTCCTAGTGACAATTTTCTTCCCTATTACCTTCAGAATCAAATAAAATCCTCTAACTTTTAAAGCCCTTCAGAACCTGGCTCATTCCTACACCCCTTATCCCTCCTCCTATGAGCCAACAATTGACCTTCTTCGTATTTTTCAAACATGACATTCCATCTTCACATGCTGGGTATTCTCCCTGGTTATCCCCCATGCTTGAAATGCTTTTTTTTGTCACCTCTAGCTTCTGATTGGATTGGCAGCTAGGTAGAGCAGTGGAAAGAGTGCCAGACCTGGAGGCAGGGAAACCTGAGCTCATATCCTACCTCAGACACTTACTAGCTATGTGACCCTGGGCAAGTCACTGTTTGTTCCAGTTCCTTCATTTGTAAAATGAGCTAGAGAAGGAAAATGGTAAACTACTGCAGTATCTTTGCCAAGAAAACCCTAAATGGGGTCACAAAGAGTCAGACATGATTGAACAAAAGCCTCCTGGATTCCCTGGCTTCTTTCCTCAAGACTCAGCTCCAATTGTGTCTTCTGTAGGAAGCTACTACCTTTCCAAACCCCCATCAAGTCTGATTGTATTTTTGCTTTGAGATTATCTTTTGTTTAGTTTGTGTATGTTTTATATGTACAAAGTTACTTGAATGTTGCTTCCTTTGTTAGAAAGCAAGCTTCTTGAGGGCAGGGACTATCTTTTGTCTTTGAATCCCAAGTATAATTTAAAGAGACAACTTCTGGCATACAGAAAGTATTTAATAAATATTTATCATTGTTGTTGTCAGAACACCAATCTAGGTAAATTCAGAGGGGTCCATTGTCAGAAGGTTGGCATCAGGCAATGATTTTTTTCCCCTTTTCTGATTATAAGAGAGTCTACTAAGGAGTGGACAGGTTGTGAGTATTATCACCACAGTGATAAAATCAAGGCTCTTTGGCAAGAGGTTAAAGATATATTTTCCTTATGCTAGGCAAAGAGAATAAGGTAGACAAGAATAAGAACATAAGTTGGAGAGAAACACTTCTCCATAAGAAATAAAGGAGGCCATTGTACTTTCATTGAAGATTAAGAACTCGACTGATACCCTTAAGGGAGGTATCCTTGGATACATGGAACAAACAGTTTAGTAGATCTGTCATGTCATGGATATGGGTATTGTCTCCTTTGGTAGAGATGGCCACCCACACACATACTTTCCTCCACTGGGATTCTTGTTTATATGTTCTCATAGATCCACCACAATGAGTCTACCCAGTGTGTGTGTGTGTGTGTGTGTGTGTGTGTGTATGTATGGGAGTGAGGGGTGGAAAAAGATGGGGAGGTACTCCCTCTAGGTCTCCTAAAATTACCTGGCTAGCAGTAAAGCATATAGACTTCCTATTATATCTCACTCTTGCTACATGAGTGGTCTATTTCTATTTCCAATTGTGTACATACTGATTGATGTTCCTTATACTACTTCTGAGTCTCAAAGATTATTAACAATATATCATTCTACTTCTCAATACAAATTGCTCTTCCTGGAGTCAGGAAGATCAGATTTAAAATCCAGCCTCAGATATTTACTGCCTGTGTGACCCTGAGTAAGTAATTTAATCCAGTTTGCCATGGTTTCCTCATCTATAAAATTATCTGGAAAAGGAACTAGCAAACCACTTAAGTATTTTTGACAAGAAAACCTCAAATGGTGTTATGAAGAGGTGGATATGAATGAGATGACTGAAGAACAAAATGATTCCTAAACATATAGAATCATTAGAAGGAAAGCAATTTCATTGGTATAGGCAACAGGGATCTCCCAGATGTGGAAGCTCCTATATAGATCACTGAGATGTTTAGTCACTTGCCTAGGGTCATGAAGCTAGTATATATCAGAGGTGAGACTCAAACACAGATTTTTCTGGGTTCTCTATATTCTATGTCAAATAACAGGGTAGTCAAGTACAGAAAAACTTTTAACAATAGTCTAACCACTAACTGATGATTTCTTTGACCATCGCAAGTCATGACAAACAAAGAACAATACAAACTTGCTCTTAGTCCTTATGATTCCTCTAGCATCTGCAATAAATGAGGCACAATGGAACTGGTAGATGGTATAATGGGGTAGTGTGCCAGGCCAGGAGTCAGGAGGTCCTGGGTTCAAATCTGGGTTCAAACACTTCCTAGCTATGTGACCCTGAGCAAGTCACAACCCCATTTGCTTTGACACTAAGATGGAAAGTAAGGGTATAAAAAATAAAAAAAAATATTAAAAAATCAACTGAGGCATAATGACAGATGATAGTAAAGGGTGTTAAGAATCCCAGTGGTTTTGTTTGTTTGTTTATTATTCTTAATTAACATTAGTTTAATTGTTGATACCCTAAATGTTAGTTCCTCATCCAATAATCAAATTTTGATTGATATTGATTTGATTTATTGATATCAAATAAAAATAAATCAACTTAATATACTATTGAAATGCATGATTTATATCAATTATTTCATTCTCTATTGTTGAAACCAACAGATAGAAGGTACTTAAAGCTAAGGGGAAAGATGACTTACAATTTCTCCTTAGCATTTAAAAAAAAGAACCAGCCAAGCTTATTTCAGTATTACCAAGGGCGACAAGAAGCATCCTTTCATGTGTGGTTCCTGATGATTATCTTCTTACAATGTGTTGTGTGGAGATGCAAAGCTATCTTTGCAGGGATTCCATACTTTGCATCTCCACACAACAAATGTTGATCATAAGCATAAAAAGGAAAAAAAATGTACCACCTTGAAAATTATGACAGCATATGAGTTAACTTCTGATAAAGAGCATATGCAGTTAGAATGGAATATAACCTCTTTGCATTCAGAGATTGTTTCATTTTTTTGGTTTTTTGTATTCACTGCACCTAGTACATTGTAGATGGAAATAAATACTTGTTGATTAATTGAATACCTTGTGTCTCACAAAGAAGAAGCTGATTGCATCATCCACTAATTTATTTTTGTTATTTTAAACTTTTGCCTTCTATCTTAGAATCAATACTAAGTATTGGTTCCAAGGCGGAAGGGTGGTAAGTGCTAGGCAATTGGGGTTAAGTGACTTGCCTAGGGTCACTCATCTAGGAAATGTCCACCTCGCTTTCCTTATCCACTAATTTAAATGTAATATTTGTTTTTTCCATATTGAGATCTATGTCTATGGGAGTTGTCTAAATGTATAGACAATACAGTTTACAGGAGATATGAATAAATATAATTATTTGAACAACTAACAAAAAAGCCTTCAAATAAAATCAAAGTATATATTAATACTTTGTGACTTCAAAGCAAAATAGGGTATAAAATAGGGTATTGAAAGATAGTTTGGAAAATTTGAGTCATGATTTAAAAAAAAAAAGACCAAAGCTTTCTGGGCTACATAGAAGCTTTTTACCTGTAAGTCAGTGAGAGGCATCATGTTGTAGTGGGAAGACTTGGATTTAAAGTCAGAGTACATCCATATGGATCTGATTTGATCACTTACAATTTGTGTGTCCTTGTCTAAGTAACTTAAACTTTTGGGGTCTTTGTTTTCTTAACTATAAAATGTGTGGACTGAACTAAGTTTCTAGCCCTAGAATTCATAAGTCTGTGACCTTGTGAAAGTTCTCTTCAAAAAAAAAGTCAGAAGCTGCTAGGCCTAGCAGGCAAAAAATAGCATTAAAATTTTAATTGGCCATATATCTTAACAGATAGGAAATTACTAGTTAATGATATAGAAGTTATCTCTGAATCAGCTTTCCATGAAGTCAGACTATTGCTCAAAATCAACACATCAAATTAGAAGAGAAGCCAAAGATAGGTAGATGTATAGATAGATAGATAGATGGATAGATGGATAGATGGATGAATAGATACAGAGATAGATGAATAAATAGAAACAGATGGATGGATGAATGGAATGGATAAAGGGAGGGATAGATGTATAGACAGATGTATAAATGAATGGATAGAAATAGAGGGAAAGAGGGAGGGAAGGAGAGAAAGAGACAGAGAGGAAGAGATTTATTAAGTGCTTACTGTATGCCCGGCACTGTGTTAAGGATTAGTAATATATTTTTTTAAAAAGCAAACAAGATATTTGTGTTCCCCAGTATCTTACATTCTAATGGGGAAGACAACACATTAAGTAGAATAGAAAATGGGGAAGAGGGAAGAAAAGAGGGTATCTTCAAGGGCCATATTGAGGAAACAACATTGAATGGCAGTGGCAAGGAGGGTTGGTCCTAGACAAGGTGAAGGCTCATCATCTATAACTGGGTGGAATCCAAGTTTCCAGGGGAAAGGAAATGGTCAGAAAGGGAAGCTCTGATGAGGAGACTGTAGGAATTGACAATCTGATTGAAAGAGTTCCAACTGAGCTATTCAAACAAGCTATTTATGCCAGCAAATAGAAACTGGATTAAAAAAAAAATACATACCTCTACATTCAAGGGGACGTAATTAGTGTGATGGCTATAAGTGATGAGCTAGTTCAAGGGGTCTGCAACCTTTTTGTCAGTGAGAGCCATAAACGCCACATTTTTTAAAATGTAATTTCGTGAGAGCCGTACAGTGCTCACAGTGCTCGCTCCTGTAACAGTGCCTGAAAAAAAAATTGATTTTGTGGATCCTGCAGAAAGAGCCATATCTGGCCCTCAAAAGAGCTAGATATGGCTTAATTTATACGTTGCCAACTCCTGAGCTAGCTTAGTCTGCTGCATTCAAGGAGTAAGGAAATTCAACAATTAAAAAACGTTTATTAAACAGCTATTATATGTTGACCATTTTATTAATTCCTTGGGGAGATCTGTCTCCTCCCTCCATCCCTTCCTCTTTCTCATATAAATTAAAACATAAATGATTCAAAGAGGTTCAAAATGCCATGTGAAGACCAAGAAAGCAATGATCAATTTCTTACTTTGGAGGAAGGGGTGGTTAGAGTGGACTTTGGATAAGCCTTGTTTTCTCACAAAATCTCTAAACTAAGCTGTTTATTAGGGAATCAGAAGAGAGATGACAGCATAATGGAAACATAACTCTGTGAAAAACAGTTATAAAACAGAAGAGGAGGAAAGTCCAGAGCCACTTTTTCCCATCATATGGACAATTCTTTAGAGTAAACAAGTGTTTGTGTAACCATTGGGCTAATGAGAGATTCAGCATTTGTGAGATCAAAGCGGTCTTTGAGGAGTGGGTCCTTGTGCTTTTAACTTGGCAAGATGCTTGCCATTCACCTGGGCTGTTGCCATAATAACCAGTACCGAACTTCCCTGTGAGGGACTGCAAAACATGAAGAATAGCATCCAACTGCCATGAGTCTGACTTTAATCATGATTTCTTTATTTACTTGTCCTGTCACCTTTGATGAACTTTGTAAAAACATATTTAGCCTATGTAGTTCTGAGTGTTTATTTGAGTGGAACCTCATGAGCCAGAAGTCCTTGAATCCTAGAAATTCAGTGTGGGGAGAGAGGCAAGGGAGAAGCAAAGGTTTCCCAAAAAGTTTCATTTGAAGGATGGGTTGGACTTCAACAGGTAAAGATGGAGGAGGAAGAGGGAAGAAGGAAAAAGCACCTAAAGCTCTTTGCCACCACAAAGAGAGCTGCTGTAAGTATTTTATATAATAAAAATTAAAAAAATTCATTGCTGCATTCTCCCTATCCTATCCCTTATGGATTTCCATGATTTCTATGGTTCAGTCAACAGGGACTTAAAAACTTTTATTGGAACAAGTCCATTAGAGTCCACATATTTTCCCTAAAATCCTGAGGTCTTCTCTTTATTATTATGTAAACAGTAATTCTAGTCCCACCTTCAAACACACAAAATAGATGGTACAGTGTGGATAATGCAATCAAGAAGACGAGTTAATATCCAGCCTCAGATACTTTTTAGCTTTTGACCCTTGGGCAAGCCACTTAACTTCTGTTTGCCTCAGTTTCCTCATCTGGAAAATAAACTGGAAAAGGAAGTGGAAGACTACTCCAGTATTCTTGACAAGAAAACTCCAAATGGGGTCATGAAGAATTGGAAGCAACTGAAACAACTGAAGAACAACACCATTGTTTCATTTGAACTTTATGACAACTTCATAATAACTGAGGAGAATGCAGGAATTTTTATCTCCATTTTATGAAGAAACTGTGTCTCAGAGAGGAATAGTGGCTTGCTCAGGGTTGCACAGATAGTAAGCATTAGATGAAGGAGACTTCTTATGACTACACAGAAATATGAATAGAATCAACGACTGCTGTCCCAATCCTTAGGATCTGTAATGCCAGTCCTTACTACTATTTCTAATATTACTACCAATGATGACAATGATAACTTTTAGGTAGGAATTTTAGGTTTTCAAAGAATTTTGCAAATATATCATTTGATCCTTAGAGCAACACTGTTAAGTAGGTACTATTATTCCCATTTTGCAGATGAGAACACAGCTAGTAAAGAGCCTGAGGCTAGCCTTCCTATCTTTAATCCTGGCTTTCTAGCCACTGTACCACCTAGCTGTCCCAATGAAAAGCAAAGTGCTTTGCAAATGGCAGTGCTAGAAAAGTGCCTAAGGCAGAGTATGGGACAGTGACTAGAAAGCCATCTCAGAGTCAAGGAGACCTGAGTTCTAATTCTGCCTCTTTCATATCCTATGTGATCCAAGGCAAGTTCCTTAGCCACTCTCAACTCCAGACAGTGCTGTAAGGCTGTAATTTATAGAGAAGATGCCTATTCCCTCTGATAGGGAAAGCTCCTCCTTAGATATCTTCATACAGATGAAAACTGGTCTAGGTGGTACAATTTTATAGCTAATATTTGTATAGCTTTAAGGCTGGTGAAGTACTTTACATATGTATATCATCTGATCCTCACAACCACTTTGTTAGGTAAGAGTTATTATTATCTCCACTGAGCTGAAGAGGAAATTGAGACAAACAAAGATTAGTGATTTGTCCAGGGTTACCAAAGTCTGAGGCAGAATCCAGACTCAGTTCTTCCAACTACACATCCAATGACTTTCAACTCTGCCACATACAAATGTCTTTTATTGTTATACAAGTTATTATATTTGCATGCCATAATTTAAAAGTTATTTATAATTATAATTATAATTTTATTTATAATAATATTTAACTTATAAATAAAATGTATTTATACTTAATAATATTTAAAATTTACAAATTAAATGTACAATTAATAATATTTCAGTTTTCAAATCAGTAGACAGCAGGAATTGTCTTTTACCTACTTGACAACTTTTGCTACTGAAGCCTATACCAAGCCCTAAGCAAAAAAATGTCATCTGGTATAACCCAAGGGCTAGGTAAACTGCTACAGATATATTGTAACACCAAGCAAATATGTGGTTTTTATGTTTACATTCTTAGAACTGGTACCAGAACTAGAGTCAGGAAGATCTGAGTTCAAATCCAGCCTCAGACACTTACTAGTTATGTGACCATGGACAAGTCACTTAACAGTGTTGGCCTCAGTTTTCTCATCTGTAAAATGATCTGAAATAGAAAATGGGAAACCACTCCAAGAAAACCCCAAAGGGGGCCACGAAGGGTGAGAAATAACTGAAAAGACCAAACAACAAAAGTAAATTTGTGTCTGTGGTTATAAATTGTAGTGATGCCTATTGAAAATATCATGGAATTCCATCCTTAGTGTTCTGACCTTTGTACTGAATGGTCTTTTGACCCTTGGTACCAGTCAAAACAAGCCCAGAAGTCATTTTCCTGGTTGTCTACTCCCCATCCCCCCATTTTAGAGTACTCCAGACAATGAGTATGTTGTCTTTCCTGGAATTATCTGCAGGTTTAGGGTTGTGTCATAGAGACACACAATGCTATACACAGTGCTGTCTTTTTAGAAGGAACAGGAAATGAGAGAAGGGGGCTGGGTGTAGAAACTTCAGGAAGATTTCAGACTGTGGGTACCATTTGTATTCTTGTGTATAACTGATAATAGGCAATTGTGGCTCTATCTGAAGTGTTCAGTCTTCATAGAAGGAAAGACCATCAGCACTGCAAGGAATCTTCCCCACAAGACACAGACTCTCTGTGGAACAGAGGGCCAACCCCCTGCTGAAGAGGAATATGATTCTTTGTACACAGGGCAATCTAGATCATTTACTGGGTAATATATGTTTAAATGGTCACATAATACCCCAAACCCCTGGGTAGATTGCGGTTAAAGCCTGACTCAGGTGGAACTAATCACTCTGATTGCCTCCCACAATCCTGCCTTTATCCCCTTCTCTGACTGTTTCTCCCCTCTGGACTTTCTGACCTACCTGACTACTTCTTGCCTTCAAACACCCCTACCACCACAGGAGATGGAAAACTCAAGGTCGAGAGTCCCTTTTCTCCTCTTTGGCACCACACATGCCAACCCATCTGGCTTTTTAAATGAATGGATCTTTTTTCCCCTCTTTCCTGTTTGTTTGTTTTCCACCAAAATGGCAGGTTTTGTGAACAGTCACAAAGGGAGCTTTTATAGAGGACTTATTTTTATTTCACTGTCTGAATTCAGGAGGGAGGGAGAGAAAAGGCATAAAGGAAGATGGGTGGCAACCAGTGGGGGGTGGTAGATGATGAGTGACAGTGATGAGAGGCTGCTATTTGAGGTTAATCATGGGCTAGCTAATGGGCTGTACAGTGCTGGCTTGAAGAACACACTTACATTACTGGGGAAAACTTAATGTCGCCAACAACCCCTGAAACAAAAGTGGAAGGTGGGAAGAATAAAATCAATTTTTTTTCCTCTTTTGTCAACAAAAGATCTATGGAAAAGCAAATAGTCTGCCAAAATGGGATGAAAAGCAGTGAGTGTCCTGTAGAATGCAGAGATCCAGGAGGAGTTTGGTAGCCTGTGGAGAAATGGCACTTTTTGTATGTCTTTGGAAGGGTAACAGGGAAGAAAGTCATAGTGCCTGATTCTCCTAGGAAACTCCAGCTTTTTTTGGCCTGGCATGATGGGAATTTGCATTCACTTGGCAAACTTTGTTTAGGACTCTGGGGTTTATGCCTGCTTGTGCATCCAGTAAATATCACTGACACTGAATGTAGATACTGTAATTTGGTTTATAAAATCTATTACATATATGAATTGATCTCACAATAAGCAACAATCCTTTTCATTTTGTCAACATCCTATAAAAGCTGTTTTTTGATTTGCAGTTATAGTTGCTATTTTCAGAGGCTCCTCAGCAAAGATCTATGCTGTATTCTTTTAGACCCACTACCTATTACTTTTGCTTCAAAACCATTATTGATGTGCAGTTGTTCTTTAGTAATATGATGGATGTGTTGAACCACTACGTGTGTCTCCATAGTATCTTGGATGAATCAGTTTTAATTTTCTGGAGACTGGCATCCTATTAATTATAGCCAGATTAGCACCAACAGAAGGGCAGCTATGTGGCATGGTGGATAGAGCACCAGTCCTAGAGTAAGAAAAACTCAGTTTCCTGAGTTCAAATCTAGCCTTAGATGCATATTAGCTGTGTGACCCTGTACAAGTCAGTTAAGCCCATTTGCTTCAGTTCCTCAGCTATAAAGTGAATTGGAAAAGGAATAGCAAATCACTCCAACATCTTTGTCAAGAAAACCCTCAATAGGATCAGGAAAAGTTGGACTTGACTTAAAGGACCAAATAACAACAAATCACCATCAGGAAAGTGGCAGTAGTAATAGTAGCAGCAGCAGCAGCAGCAGCAGCAGCAGTAGTAGTAGTAGTAGTAATCACTACATTTACATAATGCTTAAAAATTTATGTAACTCTTTTATATATATTACTCTATCTCTATCCTCACAACAACACTGGGAGATAGGTACTATTATTTTTCTCATTTTGTAAATGAGAAAAAGTAGTACCAAGAGCTACTAAAGGTAGGATTTGGCAGGTAGGATTCAAGGTTGGGTCTTCCTAATTTTAAGTTTCATATGCTGGCAACTGTGCCACCTAGCTACCTATTAAGAAGATGAGCTTTTCTTTCAAGGAGATGCTTGTTGTTATTAAAGGCATTGCACAGGGGGCAGTTAGGTGACTCAGTGGATAGAGAGAAAAACCAAATGCCTTTTTAGGCTTCTCAAAGGATTTTGGATTCCCTGCAACCTCTTAGTCAGTTACATGACTATAAAGATGTGATCTGTTTTAAAATAGTCTTTTCAAAAGAATACTTCTTTTTACTCATACTTTCATCAAGGATTTCCTTGAACATACATAGCTTATTCATAGAAAGCTTTTGTAATAATGGAAAAGTAGGTATATGGGTTGGTAGTTACTGATATTTTTTCTACTGCTTTTCTGGTAATGTTAATGAGGACAATTTTTGCAAGCATTCATTCAAGTAACTATAATTCAAATGAGATGAGAAATACATTAGAGAGGTACAATGTGCTGAGCCACTCTCTTATGCATAGAGTATTCCAAAAGTCTTAGTGTGGTTTTAAACTTTTAAAAAAACCTTTCCCTTCCCTATTGATTCCAAGGCAAAAGAATGGTGAGGGCTAAGCAGTGGGGGTTAAGTGACTTGTCCAGGGTCACACAGCTGGGAAGTATCTGAGGCCAGATTTCAACCCAGGTCCTGCCAACCCCAGGCTTAGTGTTTTATCTATTGTGCTAACTATCTACCCCAAGTTTTAAACTTTTAATAGTTTAAATTAAATCTATTAACATAAACTGTGCTCAGACTTTTGGGACACCCCGTATATTCGTATCAACTTTGCATACTTGTAGTCCCTTGTTAAGACTGTAAGATCTTTGAGAGGAGGTACTATATCTCATATCATCTTTGTAACTCTTGCACCTAGCACAGAGACTTGCCCATAGCATTTGCTTAATAAATGTTTATAGAATTGAGCAGAACTCTGTAGTATCTTTTGAAATTGTCCTTAGGTGAATCTGTAAATTATTCTTCCTTCCCTTTTTGCTTCTAACTGATTCACTTTTCTAAGTCAGATCTGGTCCAGGAATTAGCAGTCTATACATATATGCGAAAGATGTCAGATTTGCTGATTTTCAATAGACTGGACAACTTTGCCACTGTTGTGGCCCCATTCCACCAATTGCAAGAATTGTCCTTAGCTGCCCTAGTGTTCACAGGGGTCATGGTTCATTACCACTTCTCTTATCAAGGGAATCAATGTGGTCACTCACCCCTGACATCTCTCCTTTTTCACTCTCACCTCTACCACATGCACCTGAGAGCATGCTGGATGAACTTAGGACAGCAACTTTGCATGCCACTTGTGAGATGCTGCCAAGCCCTACCTTATTCTTTATAGAAATATTCAAAGCAGAATCATTATGGAGCTACTCTTAGGAAAGTTGCTTTGCTAGTTTATTTGGAACAATGATGATGATGTCATAAACTTGACTGCCAATTAGAAGAAGTTTCTTGATGGCTTCCATGTGTGTTGCCTGAGAGTCAAGATCTGAGAGTATATAAAGTATAAGAACATGAATTTTGGTCCTCTATGTGCCTGTCTGAGTCTCAAGTCAAGAAACATCACTCTCTACCTTCTATGGAACTAATTAATGTTCGTTTTATTTTCGTGAGCTCAAAAGACCTTCTCAGGAATGAATAAAAAACCAGACATTTTGTTCAAGGTTAAACAAAAAAATGTATTTATATGCAAAGCACTATGATCTACACTAGGCTTTCATTATAATAAGACAACATATATAGAAGGTTTCAACTGCAAATCAAATGGAAAGACTCCATGGTGCACTGGTAAAACACACAGTAATATGTTTTCTTTAAAATCATTTCTGCTGATAAAACTAGTATCCATTTCTTATGTTGAATCATTTAACAGGGCCAAGCATTTTCCTTTCTGGGTCTTCAATAACTATGCCTGAAATATCTATAGAAACAGCTACCAGGGTCCAGCTCCACCAGGGTTATTTCCAAGGGTGATGGCAGCTGGGTCTGGGCTGAAAGTACGACCAGAGATCTGGAGGTTTGGGAGAAATGTGCTGCCACTTTCTGGGTTCTTGAGTTTGCCTTCTTGTTAATGACACTCAGCAGTGGTAAGTAAGGAAAGAACAATGGGAGCTGAACCCAGATGAAGGAACTTTCTTGAAAGGTAGTAGGTGTAAGAGACAAAGCAGCCTCCTAGACCCTCTAAATGAAAATGCCCTGTGAAGCTCAAAAATCCCTGATAGGGAAACAAGAGGGTTATACCAGCAGCAATCCTTGTCTTCACTGATGAAGAGTTTGAATATTAACTAATCTCAAATTTCTCCTCCTACTAGCATGAATTAGTACCAGTTGCTAAGTCTAAGTTCTACTTTCCCTTCCCCCAGTACTTGATCCTGCTAAACTCAGATAAGAACCCTATAAAAACCTACCAGACTTTACTGGTTTGGGAGGTAGTGCCTCATTTCCCCTGATGCCACAGAGGGGTGCACAGTTATACCCATGGGCTCAGGAAACCTATTTCTAGCCTCCTTCCTGATCACTCATTTATTCTGTGAATGTCTACCCTCAGAGGAGCTAGGCTGGCACAGTGGGTAGAGTGCTAAGGCTAGAGTTAGAAAGACTCATATTCCTGACCTCAGACACTTAGTTGCTATATGATCCTGGGTAAGTCACTTAACCCTATTTGCCTCAGTTTTATAATTTGTAAAATGAGCTGGAGAAGGAAATGGCAAACTAATCTAGTATCGTTGACAAGAAAACTCCAAATGGTGGTGTGAAGAATCAGTCACAATTGAAACGACTCAACAAGCCTCTCTTCAATGGCTTTACTATGTTTTGAGGTTCATGTTCCCTTGTTCTTGGATTTTGGTATTCCATACTTTCCTGAGTATGAGAGACAATGAGTTCTCTCTTGGTGAAGGCCCTCAAGCAAAGCCCAGATGATTAATTGTTGCATTTTTGTCATTATATTTGGGGGAGGTCTAAGTGGATTTTAAGGTTCTTTATACCACTGAGATTCTGTGATAATCTTTACATCATCATGAGATCTTTAATGAAGAAACACAATAGAGACTTCTAAAAATGAGAACGAGAGAAACAAGCCTTGCAGCCAAAAGCCTGAGCTGGTGTGGGGCTGGGGGATAGCCAAGTTGAAAGTGTGGGAAAAGTAGGGACAAGTACAATTGTTCCAGGATAGGCACAGTCTGATGTTTGTATCTGCTGGAGATTATAGGAAAGGCAGACCTGGGAGATGGGAACCATGGAAACTTGGGTGGGGAAGAGGGGAGCATGGCAGAGATATCCTGGGGAATGACATGGTGACTTAGGCTACCAAAGTATAGAAGACAAGGCATCAAGACAGTGTTTTCTACTGGACACCTCTTTGTGGGGACAATTATACCCAGAAACCAATACCCCTGGTCAAGAAATCTTACTAACACAGACGTTTTCCTGGATGGCCCAATTTATGATATTTGGAGATCTGTTCCCATAGCTGTAGTGGTTGATTCTGCACTGAAGAATATCTAAAGCTCATGTCACTAATTAAGAGCTGTTCTATTTTCCTAGATCACATATCCTTGGTATAATAATAAATGATAATTATACATAATGGTGAAAAAAGTTGTGATATATGATTGTAATAGAATACTGCTATGCTGTAGGAAATGAGGAATAGGTTAATTTTGGAAAATACATGGAAAAACCTACATGAAGTTATGAAGAATAAAATAAGCAGAATCAAGAGAACATTATTTACAGCAACAGAAATATTGTTTAAAGAATGACTGGTATATGTCCACCTTCAGAGAAAGAACTGATGAATAGAAATAAGTAAAACATAGTTTTTATATATGTAATATATATACATATACATATATTTATACATATATATCTTTTTCTTTATCAAATTATGCCTTTTCTAATAGGGGAAGGGAGAAAGGAAGGGAGAAAAAATAACAAATTAATTAATTTTAGAAAATAATAATAATACATAGCATTTCTATAGAGCTTTAAGACTTAGAAAACACATATTTAATTTTATCCTCATAAAAATACTAGGAGGGAGGTGCTATTATCCCCACTATACAAATGAGAAAAATGAGACATATAGAAGTTAAGTAGCTTGCCCGGCTAGTATGTGTCTAAGACTGAATTTGAATTCAGCCCTCCTTGACATCAGGCCCAGTGCTTTATCCATTCGGACACTTAACTGCCTGTATCTACATAACATATAGTCTGCTAATGCTATGTATGATTGATGGCTTTCTATTTCTGCTGATTGCTATGGGAATGAATGCTCCTGCAATATGAAATCTGGAATTTATTTCTAGTGACTTGGAAGTACTAGATAGACGTTGATGGACTTCTTTGAGAGTACTGGTATTTTTGTCTCCTTGACTTATTATTTTTAAAAACTATTGATGTTTTTTGTCTCTAAACTGGACATTTTTTGGATATACTATTTTCATTTGAACTCTCTGCTATAACAAGAAAAAACAGCTAGCCAAAGCCAGCCAACACAATGATCACATCTGACAACATATAACATATTCTGCACACACACAAAGGATTCCACCTTTGCAGAGGTCAAAAGTATATTTAACTTGTCCACTTGGACCATGATTGATCACAATATTTTTTTAACCAACATCATGTTCTTTTTAGTGTTGTTCTTATTTATAATATTGTAATCTTGAATATATTTTCCTTGCCTTATTTCTGTCATTCTGAATCAGCATAGGTAAATCTTTTCATCTCTTCTTCTGAATAAAATTTATAACTTTGGAAGATAAAAGATGTGAAAAGGGAACAACTGGCTACATAGACAGTGTCAAAGAACAGGATTTCATTTTCTGGACCATGGTTTATGATACCAGATGGAATGCATCTCATGAAGTTTCCGAAAATTCTGCTTGGCAGGGAACTCACCTACTTGATCCAGAGGACTTTAAATTTGAATTTTAGAGAGAGGAAACAGAATGCTATGAAACAACTCTAAAGTTCTCTGATTCATGATGAGCCTAATGCCACTAACACTGGCCTCCTTTCTGTTCCTCATACATGACATTCCATCTCCCAACTGTTGCTTTTCACAGTGTCCCTCGTGCCTGGAATGCTCTCCTTCCTCATCCCTCTTCTTGGCTCTGTTGACTTCTTTCAGATTTCTACTAAAATCCTACATTCTGCAAGATGTTTTTCCTGATCCCCCTCAATGCTAGTGCCTTCCCTCTGAGATTATCTCCAAATTACCTCATATATATTTTTCATATACATAGTTTGAATGTCTCCCCTTTAGAATATGAGCTCCTCAAGGACAGGGACTATTTTTTGCCCTTTCTTTATTTCTCTAGCATTTATCATAGTGTCTGGCACAAAGGAGACACTTGATAAATATTTATTGAGCTATCCACATCCTTTATTTTTTTCTCTGAGAAGATCGTCGGAAATAACAGTCATAGTAAGAATGCCTATATGGATCTTTCATTTCCTTTAGAAGTATTTAAGTTTACTAGTCATCAGATAAAGAATTTACATTTAAAGCACCAAAATTAAATTAATATTTCTAGAGGGTCTAATCATTGATACTGAACTCCCTTTTCCCACTTTGTATCATTCCTTCACTGATATTATGGAAAGAGAAGAGAATTGCCTAAATCTCAGGGGCATTTTATATTTTTATCTTTTTCAGAGGTCATCAGGGACAAGGCATCCATAACCTAGGAGCCGCTTTCTGGGATGAGTCACTCTCTACCCTGCTACACTATCTATCCTCAAATGACAGATGCAGTCTTTTACAGATAGTAGACATGACCTATCACTGAGACCATAATAACCAAAGCTTTTGGAACTTGATGAAACCTATCAGAATGTGTATCTTGCTGCCATTATCTATGAGCACACAGGACCAGCTCTAAGGTGGGTACATAAGATGATAAAACTGGGATCCCAAACCACCTTGATAGGGTAGTAGGATGAGCTCCAGGCACACTTGATTGAAAAAAATTCACCTCGTGATTCATTTGGTCCTTTAAGACACTCTTAAATTATTAAGGTACAAGTTGGCAATTCAATTCTGGGCAAGTCAAATTTGAGTTGCTGACAGGATATCCAGGAGAAGTGATTAGATTTACTTTTTACTCCTTTTGGAAGAAGAATTCAGATTGATTAGGAAATTTCAGATAATCCATCAGTTAAATATAAGGAAAAACTTCTGAATTAGAAGTGTCTCAGAATATGCTGACTTGCTGAAAAAAGAAATGTACCCCCAAAAGGAAATATGTAGATAGGGAAGGACCTAGATGGATTAGTGGTGAAAAAGCCACCTAGGGACCTTACCAGGGCCAGTGAAGTGCAAAACCCTTGAGACTATATGAAAACAAAAGTTTATTTTGCTTTTTAAGATTAAAGAACTGATAGTTGAGATTCAATATGTCCCTGAATTTATAGAGCTCTACCACTTCCTACACTCCTTTCAGGAGAAAGATCTTATGGTCTTCTTAAACCCTTCTTATCAGCTCCCTGATCTTATCTAACCCCAAAACCATCTGACTAACTTTCTAGACTAAAAATAATCAACTAACCTTAATTGTCTCTAAAAGGGGCTAGTGAGAATGGACTCATAAGTGGACTGAGTCCCAGGCCTGGAGTTGGCTTCTTAGGTAAAAAACCCAAACTCACAGATTTTGTTTACAAATTTTGTTTACACCTTTGGTTTACCTTAGCCAAACTGTCCACAGCACTGCAGGGAAACCCAGATCTTCAACCAGGTATTTTCCAAGCCCAAACTCTCCAAGTTCCTCCATGAAACTAGTCAGGTTACAGGAGCTGATGGAGCAGGTATATTCCCTTCTAGCTCAGGGAAAAGACAGTTGTATCATGTCCATTAACTCAGTTGACTCCCCAAACCCTCCTCTGTAGTGCCTTCTCCTTCTAGAATCTTTTCCCAGGGTTCATGGCTAAATTCTCCTCTCTCCCTTTTAGAGACAATTTTTGCATTTTCTTTTATCCCTTATCCCTCTATCCTTACATTCTGCCCACCGAGCATGTGAGCAAATCTATAGATTTGTGTCATATGCTCATTACTATATAAATCCCCCCCCTTATTCTAGACCCCTTCTATCCTACTTACCTAAAAATAAAACAAATAGTTCTTACCTTAATTTAACTATCTACTCTATCTCTATCATCTACCTTACACTAGGGATACAAATTAGGGGAAAAGGAAATTACAATAAGCAATTACATAAAGCAAAACCAATTACAAAATTTGCAATAACAGTAGCAAAAACAATATGCAAAATGTAAAAGAATATAACAAGAAAATAAAAAATGCAAAATGCAAAGTGCAAACATTTCCAAAACAAAATAACAACCTTTCACTGTAATACTAATACAAAAAAACAAATCTATCTAAAATCTTATAACAATCTGCCAAATGTTGTAAAGATAAAGTTACAAATAACTCAATGTAGCTTACGCTTTTACATTAAACAAAGCTATCTGTCTAACCATGCAAAAATGTATACAAAATGTATCTTAAAATTCTTAGCTGAAACAATTCAAAGCAAAACTTTTCCTCATGCAAAACCTTATTCTATTACAGAAAACAAAACTGTCTACAGAAAACTGAACACTAAGCATTTTATCCTAAAAATCCTATTCTTGTAACCTTTAACTATACACACATTTACAGGTGTGTGCAAGAATTTATGTACAAATTTACAAATATATACAGATTCTAAAAATTGAACTTTTGCATTCTTGCAACTATTTGCAATCGAATATACACAAATATACAGCAATATACAGCAATATACAAGATCTGTACATGATTTACAATATTTACACTTATTTACACACTCGCTTACCCTATGTTAAACTATGATGCAGATTCTATATACAAAGTATATTATAGATTTTACATACAAAGTATGTTATAGGTATGTACCTGTGTCAGGAAGATCTTCCCCCTCTAATAGTAATAAAAAACAAAAACAATATTTATATAGACCTATATGTGTTCTGATATTACCTGAGTGGAATGTCCCAAATACTTTCCATCCAGGTAAGACCTCATAGAATTAATGTGAAGAGACAGTATGGTGTTTTATTCCAAGATGATACCTATGTATTCATTTATTTTACATGAATACTATCACCTGATAATAATATTGCAATTGCTTGTGATCAATGTGTCCTAAATGTCCATGTTGGATGTAACCATACTCTCCAGATCTTCAGATACTCCTCTTCTGTTGTTGCCTGTTGTTCCCTGTCTTCTGTCTTCTTACTCCGTTAGTGTCGTAATATGTACTGATGCATGCATCTATAGTGAACATGTGCTGTGTGCACACACAGATACACACACAAATACACACAGAGAGAAATGTATCTATATTCTAATGGGATTTATTCATTCAAGACCTCTCTACATTATTTGATACTGTTGACTGTCCATTTCTTCTAGAAGTTCTTTTTCTCTGTGTCTTAGTGATGCTACTCTTTTTTGGTTCTCTTACCTGTCTGAATGCTCCTTCTCCTTCTCTTTTGCCAGATTATCTTTCATGTTATGCTCCTTAGTTGTTTACTCCAAGTCTCTATCCTGGTCTCTCTTCTCTTTTTTCTATATATACTCTTCTCTAGTCTAAAAATCCTTAGGATCTGAAACTAATTCTCATAAGACTTGGCTGCTCACTCTTCTGGTTGCCCTTTTCTATATATGCTATAGGTTGGGAATTTCCTTCCTCATATGTGGTGCCTAGTACATAACAAAATGCTCCATGTATGTTCTGATGAGGGGAGAGTATAGGAAAAATATTATCTCCCTCATTCTGGAAATTGGACAGACTACATAGCAAGAATTAAAGAAGATAGTCCAAATGATACATTAATATCTGATATATTAAAAGAGCAAGAAGAGTGGCTCCCCATCTTGGGTAGATCATTTATGATAGATTTATAAGCTAATAGGGACAAGAACCACATAGAATGAGAAGGGTGTGGAGGAGTTATTATTTCTGTCATTTTGAGTCATCTAGGTAGCAGAGTAGATAGAGTGTGGATCCTGGAGTATTGCCTCAGAATTTACTAGTTGTATGACCCTAGGCAAGTCATTTAACTTGTCTTCCTCAGTTTCCTCAACTTTAAAATGGGGATCATAACAGCACCTTCCTCCCAGGGTTGTTAGGAGGATCAAGTGATAATATTTATAAAACCCTTAGTACAGTGACAGACACATAGTAAATGCTTAATACTTTTTTTCTTTTTATCATCAGTGGAGTATATATACTCATACTGAGAAATCATGGATCCATTAAAGTATTCAATAGACATATTCAATAGGCTAAGCCATTCAGCTACTTTGGGATATATTGTGTGGTTATCTCTTCTTGGTAGACCCACAAGAAGGCAGTTCTACTCATTGTCAGTCTTTGTTCAGAGGTAATAGTGAGGTTATGATAATTAATTGTGAGTTATGGTTAATGTATTTAATTGTATAATCCCCACTCATTCATGTTTTTCTAGCTCAATTTATCTCTTCCATATTTTGTGCCATGAAAACTAACTGTGCTATCTCAGCTGAATAGTTATTTGAACAGAACCAGACCTCCACTTAAGAAAAAAATATTGTTAATACCCATAGATACTTTTTAACATTTAAATTTATTTGTGGATAGATGACCTAGACCTAAAGATAGATATAAGCAAAGTAGAATGACAGGGAACATATTACCTATCAGATTTATTGATAGGAGAAGAATTTATCAATAAACAAGAGAAAGAAAGTATTGTAAGATATAATATGGATAATTTTGAATACAATAAATTAAAAAGGTTTTCTACCTATAAAACCAATGTACCTAAGATTAAAAAGAAAGCAGTAAAAGTTGGGTGGGGGGAATTTTATGGACATTTTCTCAAATAGAAGTTTCCTATCTAAAATATATAGAGAATGTTGTCAAATTATGAGAATATGAGCCATCCTCCAATTGATAAATGGTCAAAAGATATAGAGTTTTTAGATGAAGAAATCAAAGCTATATATATATGAAAAATGCTCTAAATCATTAGTGATTAGAGTAATGCAAATCAAAAGAACTCTGAGATATCATCTCACATCTGTTGGTACTGTTGCAGCCCACATGGGTGGAAATGAACTTATATCCAGGAGAGAAAAAAAAGACACCAAAAATTAGGAATCAAAAATTTCAAAACTGAATGTCAACCCTGCTTACCACATCTAATATCAAAAGCATATAAATCCTTTGATCCACTTTAAGCAATCATTAGAGAATTCAACCATGAATTGATTGTAATCCAGCTCTTGACAATGGTTCTCTTGGAAATATTCTCGAGAGGCAGCTTAATTATTATGTTCACTATGCATTCTTTTAATATGCTTTATCACTGTACTAATTTAAGTTACCAGAAAGCACAAACATGGACCATGCTAATTCAATTCCTCACAGAAATGTTTTCAACAAGTCAGGATTTTATATTTTAATTTTTGTGGGGCACTTATACAAAAAAAGCATCCATTTGAAGAACATTTCAGCGTCTTTTGAAAATCATAGTTGAAGACGTTAATTACATTAACCAATGTCCCTTATGTTAGGGACAATTTAATAACTTTCCTTGAATTTAATAAGGGGAAAAGTTTTTCTCTCTAGATGCTATGTACACTTTATTCTGGTGTAATGAGACCTTTGAAAATCATCATTTTCCCATTTTTCCCCTGCTAGCTGTTGGGGAAATCAGTACTAAATTTTATGCTTAATTACATTTATTAAATGATTTCAAGTACCTAGGAACATCCATTTCTTACAGGTATCAAGTAATAATACATGTATAAGTCAGCTGCAGGAGGGGGGAAAGGGGGAGAGAGAGAGAAATGAACCACGGAATCATGGAAAAATATTTAAAAATTTAAAAAAATGAAAAAACCCCATCCATTTCTTGCTTACTTCAGTCATGACAATAGAAAGCATTTGCACAAATAAAAGCAATACATCCAGAATAAGAAAAAAAAGATAAAGATTTGGGAAAAATCTTTACATTAAATATCTTTGACAATTCAGATATTCAAAATTAAACCAATTATATTACCTTAAGAGTTTGTTCCCCAGTAGGTCCAATGCCATAGACATTCTTTTTTTTTAATGCCTTGAGGTTTGCACTTACTCTTAGCCAAAGGAATGAGAAGCTATTCCTTCTAGGTTTGCAAAATAATCTCCTTTTTTAAAAAATTGAATTTTATTCTTTTCAAGTATATGCAGAAACAATATTCAACAATTTTTTCAGGCATTTTGCTTTATAGATTCTCTCCATCCTTCATTCCCTGCTTTCCTTGAGGCAGTAAATAGTCTTATATAGACTGTGTCAGTGCTTTCATGCAATACATATTTCCATATTCCCCATATCATGAATGAAGACACATATCACATATATAATAAAAAATTAAAAAAATTAACTCATGAAGGAAATAAAGTGTAGGATGGCATAGTTTGATTTGCAATCAGATTCTAACAGTTCTTTTTTTGGTTCTAGATAGCATTTTTTTTTAGCATGAGTCCCTTGAAGTTATCTTAGAACCGTGTTTTGCTGATAATATTTTAGTCCTTCACAGCTGATCATTGTACAATATTTCTATTACTGCACACATTGTTCTCCTGGTTCTGCTCACTTCACTTTTCATCATTACATAGAAGTCTTTCCAGGGTTTTCTGAATTCTTCCTGTCCATTGTTGCTTATAGTACAATAGTTCTATTTTTTTCAACCCTTATCTTCTATCTTAGAATCAATACTAAGTATTGGTTCCAAGGCAGAAGAGTGGTAAGTGATAGGCAATGGGGGTAAAGTGAACTGCCCATGGTCACATAGCTAGGAAATGTCTGAGGTAAAATTTGACCCAGAACCTCTGGGCAACCTAGCTGCCCCCCCTTCAAATAGTTTTCCATTACAACCATATACCACAGCCATTTACCAGTTGATAGACACTCCACCTCAGTTTCCACTTTGTCAATACAAAAAGCTGCTAAAAACACCGTTGTAGAAGAAAGTTCTTTTCTCCTATTTCTGATCTCTTTGGGATACAGACCTAATAAGGGTATTACTGGTTTGAAGGGAATGCATGGACTTCGCAGAGTATTTTCCATATTGCTCTCCAGAATGGTTGTATCAGTTCGAGTTGCACCAACTGTGCATGAATGTCCCAATTTTCTCACATCCCCCCCCCCAACATTTATCATTTTTCTTTTTGGTCATATTAGCCATTCTGATAGGTATGTGTGGTAGCTCAGATTTGTTTTAATTTGTATTTCTTTAATCAATAGTGACTTGGAACATTTCTTCATATGACTATATATAGTTTTAATTTCTTCATTTGTAAATTACCTGTTCATATCCTTTCACCATTATCAATTGGGGAATGCTGTGCATTCTTATAAATTTGTCTCAATTCCCTCTATCATGATTACTGCTCCTGCTTTTTTTACTTTGGATGAAGCATAATAGATTCTGCTCCAGTCCCTTACTTTTTTTTACTCTGTGTATATTTCCTTGCTTTAAATGTGTTTCTTGTTGACAGCATATTGTGGGGTTTGGGTTTTTAGTCCACTCTGCTATCCTTTTCCATTTTATGGGCAGTGTCATCCCATTCACATTCACAGTTATGATTACTAATTGTGTGTTTCCCTCCATTTTATTTCCCCCCTTTTTTACTCTTTTCTCTCTTTCCTTTCAGCCTTTCTCTATTCACAAATACTTACTTCTAATGAATGCCTACCCCAGTTTGCCCTCCTTTTTGTCCATCCTCCCTCTCCTTCTCTTATGACCCTTTTACTCCTACTTCCCTATAGGATAAGGTAGGTTTCTATAGTTGATTTAATGTGAACGTTATTCCCACTTTGAAATAATTCCAATGAGATTAAAGTTCAAGCATTGCTCAATAAACCCCCAACTTTCTCCTCCACTGTTTTGACTCTTAGGTATTTCTTCATGTCAGATAATTTACCACTTTCTATCCTTCCTTTTCTCTCCTTTCCCAGCCTTTGATTTTTTCTTTTTAGATATCAATCCATCCTATTCTATTTACTCCCTTCTTCCTCTGTATGCTCTTTCTTACTGTCTTGATAGTGATAAAGTTCTTAAGTATCTTAAATACTGTAAGTACCTTACATGACTCAAGAGTCATATATATATATATATATATATGTTGAGTATCTTAATTATCACCCTCACCAAAACCCTTCCATTTTCACTTTTCTATTTGCCTTTTTATGCTTCTCTTGAGTGTCAAATTTGGTCAGTGAACTTTCTTTTTTTTTTTATTAGGAAAAAAAGTTCCTGTTTTTTCATCAGGAATTCCTGGAAGTCCTCTATTTCATTAAATGTAACTTTTTTTTGCCCCTGGAAGGTTATATTTAGTTTTACTAAGTATGTGAGTTTTGGTTCTAGGCCTAGGTCTTTTCCATTCAGAAAATGAAATATTCCATGACTTCCATGTGCGTCTTTAATGTAGAAGCTGAAAAGTCGTGTGTAATCCTGACTGTGGTTCCATGATATTTAAATTATTTATTTCTGGCTACTTTTCCCTTGGTCTGGGAATATTTGAATTTTGCTATAATTGTCCTGGGATATTTTATATTAAGATCTTTTTCAGGAGGTGATAGTTCTATTCATATGATTTCTATTTTCCTCTCTTGTTGAAGAATATCAGGGCAGTTTTCCCTGATGATTTCTGGTAATATGGTTTCTAGACTCTTTTTTAATCATGTCTTTTTGGTATTCTGATGATTCTTAGATTGTCTCTCTTGGTTATATTTTCCAGGCCAGTTGTTTTTCAAACAAGTTATTTCATATTTTCTTCTATTTTTAAAATTCTTTTGATTTTATCTTATTGCTTCCTAATGGTTTATGAAGTCATTCGCTCCCATTTGTTCAATTAGAATTTTTCAAGGGTTATTTTCTTCCTTGAGATTTTGTGTTTCCCATAAACAGACTTTCAATAACCATTTGGAAAAATGTTAAAATAGTACAGTTATGAATTGTTCTTATCATTATAAAAAGTAACATGAATTTATAGACTAAAAGTCACAAAATAGTCACATCCTTTGACCTCATCATCCCACTATTAGTTTAAATAATGTAGTTAAGTCATTTTCTCCTTTCAAATATTTATATTTAATCATTTATCCATTTATAATGGCTTATAATGAGGTATTGATCTAATTTTTTTACTATTAAGTTTAGTTTTTCTAGTGAGATAATATGGTAACACCTCAATTATCTTGAACAAGTTAATTAAACTCCTTTAGCCTCAGTTTCCTTCTCTGTAAAATAAAAGGTTTGGACTACTTGGTGTCTGAAGTTATTTCAGCTCTAAATCGTAAATTGCATGATACTAAGTGGTGAAAAGTGTGCTGGACTTAAGATCAGGAGTGACATAGGTTCAAAAGCTTTCTCTGAAACTTATGTGGCAATTGACCATTAGCAAGTCAATTAATCTCTTTGAACCTCAGTTTCCTATTTTGTAAAGTGAGGGGAAGTGGACTCAATGTCTTCTAAGCCACCTTCTAGTTCCAAATCAATGAGCTATGAGCCATTACCTCTGCAACATAGGACAGGAGAGCTAAGATGACAAAATTCCTGAACAGAAAAGTAAATGTTTCTGTGGGAAATAGAACTCAGTGTGTTTATTGACTCCACATTATACATATACACAACTTAATTTATTAGCAACTGTTAACTGAGTGGGTGAAGTTGACATAAAGAAAAAAATGTGAGACACATTAGATTTTTGCAATGACACCAGGTTTCAATGAATTGTTCCATTTCCTATAGAAAAATTAGTCTGCTTGTGAAAGTGATGTCTCCCATTTGGTTGCAAAAATGGTTTATTTTAGACATTTGCCCTTTCAAATCCTTTTTAGCCCTCAGTGAGGTTTGCAAACTTGACACAGAAATAGACAGCCACTGAAAGAGCCAGAACCAGCCCCAGATAATAATGTCATGGTTATACCTATTTGTAGAAGAATGAAGAATTAAAAAAAGAGTATGAATTCCTTCCTGAAAAGAACATCTTAGTGAAACACCATCTAATTTTAAAAATTTCCATGGCAACTTCACCTGATAGTCACTTTTCAGGCAGTCATCCCACCCTAAGTTTTCACCTCAGCTTTTTCAAACTGTGAAAATAAGCAAACAAGCAAAAGAAAAAAAATTACCCCTAAATCAAACCCTTCTGAATGCTGCACAGCCAAGAAAATTTATATGGTGAGAAGCAGCAAGTTCTTTCCAAACATATTGCCTTGTGTTTTATTAGGAGAGAAATCATCATAAGAATAGAATTGCCCTGCTTCCCTCCAGTTCTGTTTAAGAACAATATTGAGCATGATTGTGTTATTTTTGACACAACTGCATGTGACATGCTCATTTTTGTAGGGAAGACACTGAGTTATTGAATCCCCATTTCACTTCAGAAAGTCTTTCTTGACTAATCCAGTTTACCATGAGAATATGGATCACATGGTAGCAAATGAAGATAAAAGAGACAACCTTTAGTATTTATATTCTATAAGACTGTGAGATATGTAATTATATGATTAGTCTGGTTCCAGAATACTCATTTCTGGCCTATTGGGGACTAACTAATGGAATTTCTGAAGGCTGTCAAAGAAAAAAGAGAATTTGATTTAAAAGCTAGCTCAGCTTTTACTATAATAAGTATGCCCACGTGTGATATGATGTAATGTGATATGTATATGTGTGTGTGAATAAATGAGAAAAAAGAGAAAAAAACATACCATTAAGAGATCTTCATTTTGAAGCATATCAGCAAAGGGATTTATTTATTCAAATAAAAATTATTTTTAAAAGACCAATGTGAATGTTATGGAAACTATTGTCCTTTGTGCATGGCTAACGGTGAGTACTTTGATGGGGGAGGTGGGGAGCCATCCTTGTCACACAACGTATGTCTAAATCTGCTTTGGTTTGCAGCTGCAAGCAGCTATTTGCAGAATGTGCTGCTATTTGGAGCTCTGTTTTGGCTAACAACTTCTCTGATTACAACTTATTAAACTGGATTATCTACCTGCATATCATGGATACAGCATATTCATGGCTGGCCTTGGGATAACGAGAATCACAGGAACTAGAACTTGAGCTTAGAATTCATCTTGCTCAATTCCTTTCTTTTACAAGTTAGGAGAATGGAGCTTAGGAATGGAAAATACATTTCCCAAAGTGTTCATTAGCTGCCAGGAGAAGAGAAAATGGAATCAAGGAGGAAAATCACAATTATAACATGTGGTTATTTCAATAATCAGACTAAATTCACTGAAATTTCTGAAATTCTCATGGAATCTCCAATTTGGGAGGAGCCTTGGGTACCATCTTGTTCAGCTTCATTTGCCATGTGCCTTTGGGGAGACTGATTAAACTTTCCATTTTTTTGAATTTTCCCAAGAGTCATAATGGGATTCACCTTCACATGATCTAAATGAGAGAATCTCTTTGGAGTAGGAGAAAGAGTACTAGCTTGGGGACTTGATTTGAAGTTTACTAGTCTTAAGAAGGGTCGATAAAAGGAAGAAGGATATGATTGTCTGCTGGAACCAATTTTTATATGTTTAAGTTGAGCATTTGCAACTAGGAAATAATCAAATTCCTACAAATTAGGGCTTGATTTATTGTTTTGTTGATTGTCTAGACTCAAGATAGTGATGGAGAAAATGTTAATAATACAAATTACACTTAAAAGTTTTTCAAGGTATTTTGAAGGGATAAATTTTGTTAAATACTTACCAGCATACTCCTGGGTTGACCAGAGGGTACAAATTAATTGAGTTGTTTCAATCCATTAGATAAAATTACAGGATATAAGGGATGGTGATGAAATGGCACACAATCCTTTTCAGATTAAATGTGCAGTTTTTTTAAAAGTGGCCTTTCAGACTTTGGGTGGCTTATTAGGTAAGGACAAGGATATATCTGAGAATTGGCAAGAACTATGGACCTGCCAAGATATCTTTTTTCTACCTGTACACTGACCTGAGATTACAGTAACCATGGCTAGCCATCAAGGCTATTTAGTCTGGTGGAAAGCATAACCACAGTTAAGCATGGAGCATTCTCCCAGCAGTCAGCCAATAAGCATTTATTATGTGCCTACAATATGTCATCCACTGTTCCAAGTGATGGAGCACTAAGCTAAGTTATGGCAGAAACCACAAGGTCAAAGGAAGTGGTAACAGTTCAAAGACTTCTGTATCTCTGTAGCCATAGAGCATTGGAAGCATGACTTGCCTGTCTCTGAACTTTCCTTAGAAACACATGATTCCTACATGGATGCCAATCCACTTGTGACCTCTCTGTGCTCCCACTTTCTCTATAGATGTTGTGGGAGAATAGATCTCAGACTTATGGTGGCAATATTTTGTTTTTTACTATTCAGATAGTAAATTCCCTTTTTAAAAAGTTAATTATATCCTCTGGTTGACTTTTTTTTTAAACCCTTGTACTTCGGTGTATTGTCTCATAGGTGGAAGATTGGTAAGGGTGGGCAATGGGGGTCAAGTGACTTGCCCAGGGTCACACAGCTGGGAAGTGGCTGAGGCCGGGTTTGAACCTAGGACCTCACGTCTCTAGGTCTGACTCTCACTCCACTGAGCTACCCAGCTGCCCCATCTGGTTGACTTTTAAAAGGAAAACATGTCAGTGGTAGGCTTGTGAGTAGCATAAACTCAGAGAGAACCTTGAACCAAGAGTAGCAGTTTCTAGGGAACCCAACCTGCAAATGCAGAATAGGAGAGAGTCCTAGGGATACGGTACTATAGGTGCTTATCTAGGATACAACTCCTACCCTCACTAGATACTTAATTGTAGTTGTCCCTACCATCCCAGACTCCCTTTTGCTTCTCTAAAGGTATCTCCTGTCTTTTCACAATGGTGTACCCCTGTCTTTCAGAACAGACTAGCCTATGTTCAGTTGCTAATTTAGAACTTTAACACTTTCCACTTTCTAAAATGGAGAACCTTGTTTAAAAGTACTGAAATTCATTCCAGGATAGCCTTACTCTTAACAAAGAGAATTCTCTTGCTGTTCATAAAGTGCAATTGGTTTTCTCAAAGTCTAAAACCTTATATCTCATTGTCTCTGATACCTGCCTCTTATGTCCTATAATTTCATCAAGAAGATTTGGAAGGATTCCATTGTTCAGCGACCTCTGATAAACTTCCCACTACATGGAAATTAAAATGATTCAATTAGGTTACTTTAAATATTCTCTTGCTTTCTCAATCTTATGATCCAACAAAAACATCTAAAACTGTAGATTTCCAATCAACAGAAAGAATTTCAAGAGTAGATATAAAAAGGGCAATAAGAAATGAGTGACCAGGCTGCTGAGAAGAGAACTATTTTAGTATAGGGGAGGGTCTGTAAAAGCAGAGTCTCAATCAGCACTGAAATCATAATCTCCATTTCTGCAAAATCGGTTACTTCACTCCTTCTTAGGTATCTTGGTGGCCCTCAGGATTACTAGTACCAGAATTAATTTAGATCCTCAATAAGCTCTAGGTCTACTGCAGTTCAGAACTAACTATCTAACTATCTAATTATAGTTATATACATATCTATGTAACACTATATAACTATATATAACTATAACTATATAACTAACTATATAACTATCTACCACCTCATCTTCCCTTCCCCAGCTTTTTCACCCCATATTAGGGATTAAAGTCATGAGCCATGAAATCTAGTTTATTAGTAGTAACTTAAAGGATTTTCCCATATAGTTGTTAATAGTTTGTAATTCTTTTGAGAACCATTTGGCTTACATATTTCCAATAGTTGCTTACAACTACTGGAAATCTTGGATGTTGGAATCTTATTGGATACATTTGGTGGAAACTATTTTTCACAATCAAATTTTTCCTTTGTTGCTTTAGTCACATTATTTTGTTGATGAAAAAGTTTTCAAATCAATGTAATCTAAATTATTTCTTTCTCTTTTTAAATTTTCCCTGTCCTATGTTTAATTCAGAATTGATTCCCTCATCATATCTGTGAAAGCTATATGATCTGCTTCTCTTCTAATTTGTATAGCATTGCTCCCCTAATTTTCAGGTCAGGTTAAAATCCATTTTGAATTTGTCATTACATATACTGTATTCAATTTATTTTTCATTAGGTAAAAATATTCTTGACTACCCTCTTTTTTGTAATTCATTTTCACTGCTAAAGTGATTCAGAGTCAATATTGAACCAGGAGATGACATAAATTGATTATTTTCTATAAGGCTTCTTTTCTAGACTTTATTATGTTGGTATTCTTACTCACAATTTAATTCAACAAACATTAATTAAGCATCTACCATGTGCCAAGCGCTGAGCAAACCACTGGGAATACAAATAAAGAGGCAGTTCCTGCCTTCAAAGAGGTTACAATTTAATGAGAAGACAACACACAAAAAGAAGCTAAAAAAAGGGAGAGGACAGGATGGGGGGGGGAGTGGGAATAAAGTTCTATGGAGTAAAAATGAAGTAGAGTTGTTGTTGGAAAATGGTTAGTTATTTGAAAAGTTCTGAACCCTCTGTAAAACAAAGGTTTGGAATTTTATTGTACTGCCCTTTGGCCTTTCAATCAGAAGGGAGAGGCAACAGACAGAATTGATAAGATGTAGAATATAAAAAACTGAGTCAATATACATGGTAATGCTTGTATTATCCCAGGGGATGTCCCAGGAGAGGCATGATGTTTCAAAGTCAAAACTGAGCAGAACTGCTAATGGAAAACAGAGAGTATCCAAATATATTTCTTATTTATTTATTTATTTTTTAAACCCTTACCTTCCATCTTGGAGTCAATACTATGTATTGGCTCCAAGGCAGAAGAGTGGTAAGGGCTAGGCAATGGGGGTTAAGTGACTTGCCCAGGGTCACACAACAAGGAAGTGTCTGAGGCCAGATTTGAACCTAGGACCTCCCATCTCTAGGCCTGGCTCTCAGTCTATTGAGCTACCCAGCTGCTTCCCCCCCCCCCAATATATTTCTGATTCTTCTTTTTTTTTGGCCAGTTAATATATAAGCCCAGCCTATGTAGACTTAATTGTCTAATAAAGAAATAAAATGCTAACATACACATCTATAATACACAATATTACATATTAAGCATTTTAGAGAAAAGCAAAATAATGTACTTCTTGGGATATAAGTAGAGCATAAAAGGATTCCTGTTATACATTAAAGAATGGGTAGGAACACAACAAAGAGGTATGGGAAAGTCTAGCTATCAGGTACCACAGAAATAATAGTGAAGGAGAAAACTATGTTCTATAAAAAGGGTATTTCAGTTTGAATAGAACATTGAGTATAGAGCGAGTAGAAAAATGAGATACAATTGAAAAGGTAGACTAATAGTTCTGCCTTTTGGTAGAAATGTGGTTGGATATAGATTTTCAATGACACGTATATCTTCATATATGGCCAATGTGTTGATTTGTTTCAATTACTTTATAACAAACGGAGGCATTATGTTGCTAGAAAGGTCAGAGGGAATAGGGAATTGCTGGAAAATAACAGTAATATATAAAAGGAGTTTCAATAAAATTTATTGGGGGTAATTATTTATTTTCCAAAAAAGATAAAGTAGGACCATGATGGGGAGGACCTTAAATGTTAAACAAAAGAGTTTGAGCATTAGGAAGCCATTGAAGGTTTTTAAGTGAAGTAGTGGCAAAAGAGTGTGCTGGATGGAGACTCAAGAAAGCCAATTATTAACATTTCAGTGTGAGCATTTGTTGTTGTTCAGTTATTTTCAGTTGTGTCTGACTCTTCATGACCCCATTTGGGGCTTTTTTGGCAGACAGACTGGAGTGATTTGCCATTTCTTTCTCTAGCTCATTTTACTGATGAGGAAATAGAGGCAAATGGGATTAAGAGACATGCCCAGGGTCATATAGCTAATAAGTTTTTTTTAAATTTAAACATTTATTAATAGCTAATAAGTTTTGAGGCCAGATTTAAACTCGTGTAGATGAGTCTTCCGGACTTCAGATCCTGTACCCTATCCATTGCTACATTTACTTGCCAAAGTATGAGCATTTACATCTTGGAAATTTGCAAATGCTATTAGTCAGGGCTTGACTTATTGATTTGTTGACTATCTACATTTAAGAAAATGATAGAAAACATGTTAATAATGTAGATTACACTTAAAAGTATGTTGTGGCCTTTCAAAGACTCACTTGTTGAATGGCTAATAGTGCATCCCCAGAGGGCCATAACTATATCTAGTTTACTTTGTTTTTCTGACAGCAATGGGAGTATAGATTGTTGAAGAGAAGGAATGAAAGTAAGAATAGCTGCTAGTAGACTATTGTATTAGTTCCTTTGGAAAATGCAGTAAGGTCTGTTTCAGCATAGTGGAATGTGGATAAAGAGTGGGGGAATGATTAGATGTGGAATTGTTGTCTGATTGGATATTAATTTTGTAAGTAATAAAAAATACACCCTACCTTCCATCTTAGAATCAATTCTGTGTATTGGTTCGAAGATAGAAGAATGGTAAAGGTTAAATGACTTGACCAGGGTTACATGACTAGGAAATGTTTGAGGCTGGATTTAACTCCAGGACCTCTCATTGCTGGGTCTGGCTCTCAATCCAGGGGTCCACCTGGCTCCCCCCCCCTTTAGTAAAAAATTTTTAAGGACCTAAGCCTCTACTTTATGTATAGCATTGTGGTATGTGGTAGGAGAAATAGAATCCTTGACCTAATGGAGGTTGCATGAAAAATGATAGGGAGGAAAGAACTAAAGATGATCCCAAAGTTTTCAGACATGGGTGCCTGGATGAAAGGAGGTACAATAGACAGAAATAGGAAATTCTGAAGGAGAGGCAGGATTGGGGGAAAGATAATGAGCTTGGCTTTGTACATGTTGAATTTGGGTGCCTTTAGGACATCCAGATGATGGCGTCCCGTAGGCAGCAGGAGATGCATTTCTGGAGCTGTAGATAGTAATTAGCAAATATGTACTATGGCACTATGTCTTCTTTTATATTCTGAACAGCTCTAATTTGCTGATGTCACTTGCTGAAAGCTAAATAATAAGAAAATGTATGATTAATGAATTCTGGAAGAGTGTCCTGAAGAAACCTTTGGGAGGAGGCAAAAAGGATCAGAAATATAGCACAAAATAGGAAATTCTTCATAGGTTATAGCTCTCTCTAGAGTATAATCAATCAGGTGATTTTCCTGCCTTGACCCTCTTTCCACCCACATTTTCTTCCCTCATTCAAGAAAGCATCTGAGTATTGAGGGGAGTTGACAAAACATAATTTGCCTCTAATTCTGATATGTTATTTTGATAGTTCTAGAAAGATAAATTGTGACAAATAAGAGATATAGAATGTTAGAACTGGAAGAAACCTTAGAGCACACATTGTCAAATCATCATATTTTATAGATGAGAAAACTGAGTTTCAGAGAAATGATTTAACCAAGTTCATGTACCTAGTAAGTATAAGAGCTGGGATTTGAACCTGCATTAAAAAAAAAACCACTTCATAGAATCCCAGAATATATGATTGGGAAGGATTTCAGAGAACATTTATTCTAGCCTGTACCTGACCAGAAATAGCTTCTACAACATCATCAACAAGTACTCACTCAGAATTTTCTTGAAGACTTTCAGTGAAGGAGAACTTATTACTTCATAAAGTTTGTTTCATGTTTGGACAGTTCTATTATTAGGGAGTTTTATTAAGTCTAAATTTTGTTGTTGTTGAGTTGTTTCAGTCATGTCTAACTCTTTGTGGCCCTATTTGGGATTTTCTTGGCAGAGATCCTGGAGTGCTTTGCCATTTCCTTCTCCAGCTCATTTTACATATCAGGAACTGAGAAAAACAGGATTAAGTGACTTGCCCAGGATTATAAAGCTAGTAAGTGTCTGGAGTCAAATTTGAACTCAGATCCTCCTGGCTGCAGACCTGGTACTCAGTCCACTGAGTTGCCTTGCTGTCATACTCTATTAGCTTTATTAAGGAAAAAAGGTGGTTAGACTGGTATGACTGGTTTTGATGAAAATAAGATGGCTTTTAGTCATTACTATTTCTCTTTCTCTTACTAACACTCAATTATGTGGTTCAGAATCTTGCTCTCTGTTCTATAAATTAAAGAATTCATCTTATCTTTTAAAAAATAAATTGAAACAGTATTTGACTTTTCCCAGTCTTATATTACCACTCCTTGATTTCATGATCTTCCAAATATCACTGACCATTGTCATCCATCTGCCAGTTTTTGAAATTCCCTATCTGAGCTTGGTTACTTTAACTGAAAGAGGAAAGGTAATTGTTACTCGAGTATTTCACTTAGCATGGATTTTCTTTCCTATCGTTTTTTGTTCTTTACTTCCTTAGCACAAAGATAATTCTACTTGGAACAGGAAACAAAACAAAATTCATAATCTCACCAAGGTATTCTTTAGTGCCTCTCTTCCTCATTTTCTACTTGTTCTCATTCACCTCCTCTTCTTTCTTTTATTTTTTTAAACCTTTACCTTCTGTCTTATAATTGATGCTAAGTATCCATTCCAAGGCAGAAGAGATGCAAAGGCTAGGCAATGAAAGTTAAGTGACTTGCCCAGAGTACACAGCTAGGAAGTATCTGAGGCTAGATTTGAACCTAGGATCTTCTATCTTCAGACCTGACTCTCTATCTACTGAGCAGTGCACTAACTACTCCTCTACCTTCTATTATTATTTGTCTTTCTTTCTATGTCTTCTTTACCCTCAGCACATTGTGTTTATCATATGTGAAGGTTTTATGGGAATATATAGACAAGAGTAATTTTACTTAATTCTTTCTCTTCTCTTTTGACTTTTCTTTCCTCTTCATTCTCATTCCTTTTCTCCTCTTCCTTCTCTGATTTTGCTATCTTCTTTCTATAAATAAAGCATCCTCTTTCCCCCCTTATATGCTTCTCAAATAAATTTGTCTTTAAAAGTTGATTTGGGGAATATTGTGTGCTGTTTGTCTCAGATTACAAAATTGCTAAATATATCCTTGGCAAAAAAGCTATTTCAGTATGCCTGAGGAAGCAGATGATATTGAATAGTATGTTATGGTCAGAGTGTCATTTTGAAGCTTAGGGTTTTGGATGTGGTCCACTTTATGAAATATGTAATATGTAGGGTATGACCTTGTTGATTTATGATGAAGTTGGAGTAGAGAAAAACTATAAGGAGCTAAGGAATTTTGTTGTCAGGATGATAAAGAGATCGCCATGGTGAATACTGAAATTCTAAAGGATGATTAAAGGGATGGGTAAATGGTAAAAGTATAAGTCATAAGCTAATCTCATTGAGGAAATTGGGAAACTGATCTAGAGCTCACTGGTTAACAGAAAGAAGGATGGGAGGAGGGTGAGATAGAATATATATACATATATATATATATATACATATATATATTTGATACTTAAATGTGGATTGATTTTTTTAAATTTTATTTTTTAGAAAAATTTTTTCCATGGTTACATGATTCATGTTCTTACTCTCCTCCCCGATCCCCCCCACCTTAGCCCACTTGCATTTCCACTGATTTCTTCATGTATCATCAATCAAGACCTATTTCCATATTATTGATAATTGCACTAGGGTTGTCGTTTTAGGGTCTACATCCCAAATCATGTCTGCATCAACCCAGGTGTTCCACCAATTGTTTTTCTTCTGTGTTCCCACTCCTGTAGTTCTTCCTCTGAATGTGGAAAACTGGAAAACAAGAGTATGCCTTTCAATTGGGGAATGGCTGAACATATTGTGGTATCTGTTGGTGATGGAATAATACTGTGCTCAAAGGAATAATAAACTGGAGGAATTCCACGTGAACTGGAATAGCCTCCAGGAATTGATGCAAAGTGAAAGGAGCAGAACCAGGAGAACATTGTACACAGAGACTGATATACTGTGGTAGCATCAAATGTAATGGACTTCTATACTAGCAGCAGTGCAATGATCCAGGACAATTCTGAGAGATTTATGGAAAAGAATGCTACCCCCATTCAGATAGAATATATTTCAAAAGAGTACAAATTATTAAAAGATGAAAATAGAGGAATATTCTGGAAATGGCATGGAGCATGCCAGCGTCAACTCTTTTCTCAGCCCTGTGAATCATAGGAAAGAGGAGAAAGCATATTTTCCTTTGGAGAGGGCTCCCGAGGCTCTCTGGAAATGACAGTCTTCTGGAGAGAGCCAGGTTAAGATGAAATACAAAGTATATGTTGTTGCAAAGTTCAGGCTCATTGGGGAGTTTGTTTTAAGAATCAGAGTGGCCAAAGGAATGGGCACTCTGATTGAGCAATGGGCAATTGGGAAATGACCAAACTGAGTGAGACCTAGTCTGGAAAAATGGGGTTAATCAGAAGAGGGCAGAAAATTCAGAGAGAGATAATATAGTCATATAGCTTAGGTACAGAGAGAGATGAAACTGTATGGCATGGAAAAGGGCAATCATTATTCAGGGAGGTGGATTAGAGGAACAAGTTGGCAATTTGGGAAGACTACTCTATCAGCAGAATTTAAATGACTAAGGAATTAAAAAAAATTAATCCACACTCAAAATTATAAATGGAATTGGAAATGCTGGTTTGTTTTTTTAATGTGTCTGCATAAAACCTTAACCCTAGACATTCTACTATCCCCTTGGTTGCAATAATGGAGTTTCTGAGTCAGGAGGGTGACTGACAAGATCAACATGATTCTATGAAATAAAGGACTGATATTTTCAGTGAAAAGAGATTTTAAAACTCCCTATAAAAATTATTCAATGAACTTTAGTTTCAAGTTTGTATTCTTTAAGATTTCTGTTCTTATTAATTCCATGCGACGATAATTTATTTGCTGAATTAATTATGCCCTCTTTTATAAACCTAGCAAAAGAAATACATTTGCATATTAGTATTATTCAATTTTCCCCTTGGCCATGCAAATGTAGAAGCTTTGGTAACACAGCTGCTTTGTGTAAGGTAAAAAGATGGCACCTTTGAGCATGGCAGCAGATGATTGATCCTATCAGTCAGAAGGTTGGAGTTTCTCACATCTGGCTCAGTACCTTAATTTTTGCCCACAATGAAGTAGACAGTGTCATTGATTGGGAGTCAGAGTTTGGGTTCGAATACTGGCTCCCTTACTTCAGGGAAGTGATTTTAAATGAGCTACTTAATATTTCCGAATCTGTTGCCTCATCTGTAAAATAAAGGGGTCCTTCTAAATGACCTTTGAGACCATTAACAGCTCTAAATCTATGATTGATCCTTTGCCTTAATTTTGGTCATCTTTTATCTGTACCTGTTCCACCTCCTGGTCCAGATGTTTGGTGATTATGAGTCAATACCCTTAAGTGCTTTCATACATTTAGTGACTTGGCATCCCTAAGAATATTGCAATATATAATGATTTGGTGATATTATTTCAATTTAAATCTTTTAGACCTTTGAATGAAGGAAAGCACAGTGTAGCAGACAGAAAGCTAACTTTAGAGTCATAATGACCTGGGCAGCTAAGTAGAATAGTGGATGGAAGTAGAGTTGAGAATCAATCAATGATCAATCAGTAGACATTTATTAAGTATCCAGCAGCTAGGTGGCATAGTGGATACAGCACTGGACACCAATAGCTGTGTAACCTTTGGCAAGTAACTTAACCTGGTTTACCTCAGTTTCCTCACCTGCAAAATGAGTTGAAAAAGGAAATGGCAAACCACTTCAGTATCTCTGTCAAAAAACTAAATGAGGGGGGAATAGTAGGGGACACCAAAAAAATCTGAATAAATAAGAAAAATAGGATATTCTATTACACACAAAGAGGGCATGGGAAGGGGAGGGGATAAATACTATCACAAGAAGGAGAGGAAGAGAGCATTAAGAGGTAATAATCAAACCTTACTCTCAGTGTAATCAACCAGGAGAGGGAAGAGTAGCTTTATTATCCATTCGGTTAAAAAACTTTATCTAACCCTACTGAGAAAGTCAGAAGGGATAAACCAAAGGGAGCAGGGGAGTGAGGAGGTCAAAAAAGGGAGGGGAGAAAAAGAGGGAGGGAATTCATTAGGCCTTTAAAAAACAAAAAAAGGGGAATAACAAAGGAGGGGGAAGAAAGGGAAGTCAATCAAGGGAGGGGATAAGGGATACCAGCTCAAAGTGAACCACTGGTTTAAAAGAAAATAGTGTAAGAAGAAGGGGTGGGTCTAGGGGAGGATACANTATATTATATATATATATATATATATAAAAGAGGAAGTAAGAGGCTTCTTTTTGCTAAGATAATATATTCTAAAGTTCTTTGAAATCTTTAAAACAGTATATATATTTTAGCTATGATGATGTCAAAAAACTGGTTAATACATCCATTTCCATGAAAAATGAACAGTTTATTTAAAAAAGCAAATGAGAAGAATATCGTCCATATGTATGAGGGGCAGCTAGGTGGTAAGTACACTGAATGGAATGCTGGACCTAAAATCAGGAAGGCCTGAGTTTAAATCATGCTTCAGACATATACTAGTCATAAGACCTTGGTCATTTAACCTCAGTAGCATACATCTGTGTACTAGTCCCTACCTGCCAGGGTTATTGCAAGGATCAAGTGAGATAATAATTGCAAATAATTTAGCACTTCATAATAGTAAGCACTTCATTGTTGTTCATTATCACCATTATTTTTTTTAAACCCTTACCTTCTGTCTTAGAGTCAATACTATATATTGATTCCAAGGCAGAAGAGTAGTAAGGGTAGGCAATGGGGGTCAAGTGACTTGCCCAGGGTCACACAGCTGGGAAGTGTCTGAGGCGATTTGAACCTAGGACCTCCTGTCTCTAGGCCTGGCTTTCAATCCACTGAGCTACCCAGCTGCCCCCTATTGCCATTATTTTAGCAACAAATTATTGAGTTTCCATTGTGGACACAGTTGTGGGCTTATAGCTACTATGTGCTTAAGTTTTCACTTTTTAACTGGTTGTTAGGTAGAAGTACCTAAGAAAAAGAAAAAAAAGGAAATGGACTTAGGAGCATACGAATTTTAGAAAACTAAGTCAAGAATTTATTATAAGACCTATGTCTCTTATTTCCAATTCTAGAATTCTTTCTACCATACTTGAACCAGAAGAGGTTTTGAAAGGTCCCAATAGGATCCATCCAATCTTCTGTCTTTTCTTTGGGCAGGGGCATGTCTGAAATTTCCAAGAAAGATGGTCTTTTCTTTCTTTGAAAATGATTCAGAAAAGAGAGTTGATGGCTAAAAGATTTTAAAGTTGCAGCTATACAACAACTTTTTTCTCCACCTTAATTTTCATCTGATCCTCAAAACGAGATAGCATGAAATAGTGTCGTGTGCTAGCCCTGGAGAAAGGAAGTTGGGGTCAAATTCTGGCTCTGATATTAACAGCTGCATAGCCTTGGGAAACCTAGGATGCTTGTATCATCTGTAAAGTGGGGATAATCATACTTGCATTACTTCCTCACAGAGTTGTGGTGAGAAAAAAATGTTTTGAAAGCTTTAATGTGCTACAGAAAGCAAGACTTTGGAGCTTGGAGCCAAAAAGAAAAAAATGGATAATTTCAAGGGTGATATAAAAAAGCGAGGTTTGTTTTTTTTTCATCCATTTAGTGAAGAGAGTGTGACAAGGACCAGAGTAAAAGATCAAATGTAATTAAATGAAATATAAAATTTCTAATTTAAATAAGACATGTTCACCCCCAGGCACTTTCTCTATTTCCTATTTTCGTCAAAACCTCTCTCTTTGAGAATAGAGAATTTCTAATAATGGTAATGGAGAATCAACTATCAAGTGTTCTCAATATTTATAAACAGAACTGAGGGAGAGCACAGAGCCATTGCTCTTTGGATCTTGGCATTTGCCTTATAATTTTGCTGGGAAAAATCAAATTCATGAGAAAATCTTAGTAAGATCAGCAAGATCTTTGTTGATCCATATTTGTCAAATGTTCTGGAAACATTTTAATTATTTAGTGCCTCTTTGAAAGATAATGTATTACATGCAAATTCATCAATATTTCAGAAAGCATTATGGAATATATGTAAAATATGTCTACTTCAGCTGTTGTGCATTCCTTGACTATTGATATTATGGAGAAAAATTAGTATGTGCATTTAAGTACACTGGAACCTTGGTGCTCTGCATCAAGCTTAATGATCACACTTCCTCTTGAGATATTGAGTTGTTTACTTTTAAATGGCTCTAGGGTTTTCCATTTTGTACCCAAAGTTATTTTTTTTTACGTTTCCATAGCTCATTTTGCTATGGAAACAACAACAATCACCTATAGATTTAGATCGTTTGTTGCAAAAATGCTTTGGGAAAATCTAAAATAGTCACCTACCTTGTTTTTTCCTTACAAATCAGAGGAATTCATGTCTGGCCAAGAGATGAACCCCTTTATCCTTCAAAATGAAAATAAATTTATCATTTCCATTGTATCTCCAGGTCATGGTAGGGATTAATTTTATTATATACATATATGTATATATATGCATATATATATAATTTTTTATACAAATACAATTTCCATTTGTTCTTTGGGCATTGCCACTGATGATTCCATATGGCCTAGATGAATTGGTCAAAATAGGTTTTTAAGAGCTCAATATTGCTAGTTCAAACTCTGCTGTTGCCAGTTAGCTTTTATACAAAGATAAAATCCATAACCTTTACCCTTGACTGGTCATCTTACAAATGAATGCCATTGATCATGTCAGGGATGAAACAAGATGGGCAAACAATTCTGTCTCCATGTCTTTCTGATAGTGGATCTTTGTTGGTGAAAAATAGAAAATACAGTTGATGTCTTGGTCATTTGGCTTCTCTTGTTCCTTATCTGGTTGATGGCTGAACTATCCTTAAAGGGATATTAGGCATTTGTAGAGCCCCATAGCCTAATAATTAGAGCTATTTATAACTTTTTGAAATATTGTCTCATGGACTAGTGTCATAGAAATTTGTCATAACCTGATTTAGCTCCTTGGGAGGTCATACAAGGACCCAAGACAATTTTTGGTATATCTCTTCAGTTGGGGAATGGGTAGAAGGGAGAAGGAAAAAAAGTTGAGAATGATTATATGTTTCCTCAAAGTGGCCATCAAAGCTCAAACTAAACCAAACTAACATCTTCATTCAAAAACAAATCACCAGTTCCAGATCAGAATGCCATAACTGCTAATTGTGACTTCAAAAGACAGGGAATCATGCTTCTTACCTCTCAGTACAGAAATGAAGAACTAGAAAAGTAAAATGAGGCATACATTTTTAGATGTGATAAATGTTTTTTCTCTTTGTTTCAGTACATTTATTTATTACAAGATAGATTATTTGGAGAGGGAAGAGGGAGTTCATTGGGAAGTGATTACTGTAAAAAAAGAAAAAAAAAACATCATTAAAGACCTATGGTATATCCATGCTGCTGTAGGAATTGTAGGATCTTAAAAGTCTCTGAAGAATATCTTTTTTTTATTTTTTTAAATATTTTTCCATGTTTTCTTGATTCATTTTATTTCCCTCCCCTCTTTCCTCTCCTCCTCCCAGAGCCAACAAGTAATTCCACTGGGTTGTACAAATGTTATCATTTGATACCTATTTCCACATTATTCATTTTTATCATAAATCAATCTTTTAAAGCCAAAACCTCAAATAATATCCCCATATAAACAAGTGATAAGTTATAAGTTTTTCTTTTGTATTTCTACTCCCACAGTTCTTTCTCTCAATGTGGATAGCATTCTTTCTCATAAGTCCTTCAGGAATGTCCTGGATTATTGTATTACTACTAGTGGTAAAGTCCACTACCTTGGATAGTTCCACAATTTTTCAGTTTCTGTGCATAATATTCTCTTGGTTCTGCTCATTTCACTCTGCATCAGTTCTTGGAGGTCTTTCCAGTTCATATAGAAATCTTCCAGTTCATTACTACTTACAGCACAGTAGTATTCCATAACCATCAGATACCATAATTTGTTCTTGCTGAAGAATATCTAAATTTGACTAACAACCTTTATTGAAAACTCATTATTTTTTGTCCTAATAATATTTTATGGTACAAATACTTATTCTTATCCATAGTTCCACTTTCAGTGGTTTCAGTTATCTATTGTCACTCACAAAATATGAGAGGTGGAGGGGACAGCAGTGGTCTCTTCTGCTTTTACTTTTACCTTTTGTACTTCCACTTTCATATCTAAAAGTTTTTTCTATGGTATGAGGAGGTAAGGGAAGGCTGAGATATCTGGAAATAAATATAATAAAAAAGAGAAAATATGAACCAATTCTAAATGCTAAGGGAGCACTTAATGGTTAGGGGAGTTTGTTTTTCTGGTGGTGAGAAGGGGGTGGCTGTGGAACTCCTAGCTGAGGGTCAGGAGCAGGGAAAGAGAGTATCCATATCTAAATATGGAGGAAGCCAGTGTTATATTTGCCATTTCAGCCATCCAAGACCAGCAGGTCTTAGAATGTATACTCTGTGGATCCAGGGACCTACTTTATGAAATGCAAAAACGCATTGCTTAAGTGATTGGCCATTTTTGTGGGAGACAGACTATGTTGTTACTAGCATTATTTCATGCTCAGAACAAGCTTCAGAAAATATGCACAGGCCAAGTGACACATAAATGCCTTCAAATCAACTATTTTTAAGGCCAGTTCAGTACAGAACGGGAGAAAGGCAGAGAATGATATACAAGGACCCCTGTGAGCAGAGAATCCAGAAACGAGCAAGACAATTAATATCTGGAGGTGGGGGAAAGGCAAACTACAGCAGGGGTGTGGTAGCCAAGGGGAAGAAGCATGCACCATATGGTAGCTTCCTATTTTAACTAATTATTCTTGCTAACTAGGTTCTGAGCTCATTTGTTTCTGCCTTGCTTAAGGAGTGAGTACTGGCAGACCTCTAAATTTCAGCACTTGGGGCAAAACTCTAGGTACCCTCTTCTTTGAATAGTTCAGGAGGTGAAATAAGTAGATACCAAAAAGACATTGACAACATTTAAAAAGAAAGGATATGATTTAGACATAAAAGAAGATAATATAAGCAAATTAGAAGAACAGGGAAGGTATTGTCTATCAGATTTATGAACAGGAGAAGAATTTATGAGTAATCAAGAGAGTAAACAATGGAGAGCATCATGAGATGCAAAATGGATAATTTTGAGATAAATTGAAAAGTTTTTGTGCAAATAAAGCAAATATTGTCATGATTAGAAGGTAAGGAGAAAATTGTAGGGGGAGAGGAATTTCATATGCAGTCTTTCAGATAAAGGTTTCATATTTAAAATAAATAGAAAACTTTGTCAAATGTATGGGAATAAGAGTCATACCCCAATTGACAAATGGGCAAAAGATACCAACAAACATTTTCAGATGAAGAAATCAAGGCCATATATAGGTACATGAAAAAAAAAACTGATCTAAATCATTACTGATTAGGGAACTGCAAACTAACAAAATTCTGAGGTATTATCTCAAACCTGTCAGATTGACTAAAATGAAAAATGGGCAAAATGACAAATGTTGGAGGAGATATGGAAAAGCAGAGACACTAATATGCTGTTTGTAGAACTGTAAATGGATTTAACCATTTTGGAAAGCCATTTGGAATTACTCATAGATAGCTATAAAACTGTATATACCCTTAGACCCAGTGATTCTATTCTGTTGTTGGGTCTATTTCCCAAGGAGATCAAGGAAAAAGGGAAAAAACCTATATGTTCTGTCAACCTTAAAATACACACAACTACCAAAGAAGTTATAATAGGACAGTCTTTAATCAAGATAAGGGAGACAATTGGCTCACTAGTCACCATACACCATACAAGGCTAATGGGAATTTCTGCTAATCTAAAGAATTTGGGATTATATCTATACCTTAGGGAGCATAACCAAGGGTCCTACTCCTATCTAAGGTGCTCAGAGGTTAATTGTTCAATCTGAGACAAGGGTCAGTGAAGGGGTTTTTTGAAGAAGGCCTCATTGGATAAGCATCAATTTAGGGTTTTATAAAACAAGGTTGTCAGTTCCAAAATATTTATAGGAGCTTTCTTTGTGGTGGCAAAGAAATGGAAATTGAGGGAATGTCCATTGATTGCAGAATGGCTAAACAAATTGTGGTATATGATTGTGATGGAATACTGCTGCGCCATAAGAAACAAGGAATAATTAATTTTTTTAAAAAAGTTGTAAAGAACCACAAGAGATAAAAGAGTAAAATGAGTAGAAGCAAGAGAACTTTATATACAGCTACAGAGTTAACATTTGAAGAATAATTTGTGAATGTTCACTTCCAGAGGATGTACTGAGAAGTGGAAACATGAAAGACATAATCTATGTACACATATGTTTGTTGGATGATGCCTTCTACAGGCATCAGGGAGGTACAGGGAAAGAAGGGAGGGACTGAGATACCTGGAAATAAATTCTATTAATTAAAAAAAGGAAACAATATAAATAGATGCCAACTCACCCAAGTGTGGAAAATCCATGTGCTGAGGAAGCACTAAATGGTTAAGGAGGGAGTCAATGTTGTTATTGAATCTGAGGGTGAGTTAATGAAAGAAGGCTGCATAGGATCACAAATTTATATTCAAGGGAGACCTCTGAAGTAATTTTGTCCAATGAGAAAAATCCTAGTGAAGGAAAATGACCTGCTAGAAGCCAAGCCAGGATTTGAACTAAAGTTTTCTGACCCCAGATCAAGGCTTCTTCCCAGGGTTCCGCGCTGTCTTCTTCACAGCAGAAGTGTGCCTAGAGTTGGGGTTTGAAGGAGATGAGAGACAAAAACAAGGAGGGAAATAGAAATGGTAGAATTAGAGGTGACAGAAAGAAAAGAGTTAAGTTAATTACTCTAGTCAAAGGATTTTCCATGGCCTAAAGCAGCCAGTCCTGCTGTTTCATTAATTAAAGGCAGCACCATGTGGGAATAGAAGAGAGAATAAGAAAGAAAGAATAAGAAAGGAGAATATTTCAGAAGTTAAGTCTGAAAAGAAATTATCAATGATCACTTCCCTAGTCCCCTAAATGTCTTTGAAAAGAAGTTTTTCTTTTCTTTTCTGACTTGATTACTACTCCCTGTGTTAGTTTCTCAGGTTTATTCTACATGGCAACTTCCCATGTTTGGAGGACATCCATGTGAGGTGGCATCATCTTTTTAGCTCTCCCAATTGCCAATAGAATTAATTATCTCAAAGGCATCATTCTGAGAACTTTGCAGAAAGGAATAACTGCTGACATTTTCGAGTGGTCCTATCAAGACTGGGAGCAAGAAGAGAAAGTCCTTTAAACCTAATCCCATTTTGATTCATTGGTCAGTCTGAGAGAAGAGTAGCAACCCAGGACAATAAATGGGTCAGTGAGCTGATGTTGGGGATGGAACCTGGAAGTAGGAAAATGTGGAAGCACTTGTTCTCTTCTCCTTGCTTACTTTCTCTGCAAAATCTCACTATTAGGACCTCATGATGGGAAGATGTAATCCCACAGATGGTAGCCCTGCAGAGTCCATTGAGGACAAAGCTATGTGGGAACATGGAAGCTGCAAAGGTCACTGTTCCATTGGCTAACACCACTGTATTAGTCTAGGGGTAGTTATGTAGACAGAGTGCCATATCTGAAGCCAGGAAGACCATTTTTCTTGAGTTTAAACCTGGCCTCAAACATTGTCTGTATGACCCTGGTCAAATCACTTAACCCTATTTTCCTCAGTTTCCTCATCTCCAAAATGAGCTGGAGAAAGAAATGGCCAATCACTCCAGTATCTTTACCAAAAAAAAACCAACAACCAAGAACCCAAATGGGATCATGAGGAGTCAGACACAACTGAAATAACTGAACAATGTATTAGTCTACTGGAATGCCTAAACACACATTCTTTCCTTCAGCAATATGTAAGTAATGGCTATCATATTTCTAAAAGGCCAAATAATAACTTCATTTTTATAACATTTTAATTTGTATAAGACCTCCTACTATAATTGGGAGGAAGATGGTACAAGTACTGTCCTTTTCAACTTATAGATAAAGGAAAGGAACTAAAACTCTCAGAGGGAAGTAAATTGCCCAAGATCACATTGCTATTAATTGTCAGAGCTAGGATTTGGACTGAAAGTCTCATGATTTCTAACACTTTCAACTATGGCACTATAGTCTCTAGATATCACCTGCTATGTACACTATTTATGTATATTAACCTTGTTATATTGTGCCAGGCAGCTAAATGACTTACTAGATAAAGCACTGGGCTTGGATTTAGGAAGACCTGAGTTCAAATCTGGCCCCAGACACTTTCTATGTGATATGTAGGCAAGCCACTTAACCTCTGCTTGCCTTAATGCACTAGAAAAGAAAATAGCGAACCACTCCAATATCTTTGCCAAGAAAACCCCATATGGGGTCACAAAGAGTCAGACAACAACAAGGTACCAGGCACTGTACTTGACATGATGGATACAAAAATGGGCATGTGCCTATTATCCCACTTGAAGGAATTTGAGGATGACAGATTTCTTGAGATGGATTTTTAGCTGTAGTGGGCTAATGTCAATGGGTATCTGCACAAGACTGATATATGGTTCGGGGGAAGTGGTAATCAAGTTTCCTAAGAAAGTATGAAATGGCCCAGATCACAGTTCCTATTCAGAGTTGTAGTGGAATCAGACCATGTGTGAGCAGCTTCTATACTCCAGTCTGGGGAAGATGGGAGACTGAGTCTTTTTAAAAAAATCCCTACCCTTAGGGAGGTCACATTCAAAGAAAGGAGAAAATATAACTATGAATATGCAAGACAAATGCAGAGTAAATTGCAGAGGAAAGGCACTAGCAGCAAAAGGGTAGTGAAGAAGCAGGGAAAGTCCCTTCTAGAAAGCTGGATTTAAGCTGATAGCTGAAGGAAACCAGGTAAGCCAAGATGCGTAGAGAAGCCAATGAAAAGGCATTTTAGGCGAAGTAGGAGATGGGAATGTCTAGTGTGAAAAAGGAGGTGATTGTTGCCGGGTTGCAGAATATATAGATGGGCAACTGGGGGCACAGTGGATAAAGCACAGGACTTGGAATCAGGAAGACTCAACTTCATGAGTTCAAATCCAGCCTCAGATACTTACCACTTGGGGGATCCTGGGTAAGTCACTTCACCCATTTGTCTCGGTTTTCTCATCTGTAAAATGAGCTGGAGAAGAAAATGTCAAACCATTTTAGTATCTTTGCCAAGAAAGTCCCAAATAGGGTCACAGAGGCAGACAAGACTGAACGTTTCTAAACAGTATGTGGATGGGAGTAAAGTATAAATAGACTGGAAAAGTAGGAATGGGTTAAGTTGTGAAGAACTTTAAAAGTTGATCAGATTGGGGGTGGGGAGGATCGGCAGAGTGTAGCTAGGTGGTTCGGTGGATTGAGAGCTGGTCCTAGAGATAGAAGGACCTGGGTTCAAATGTGGCCTTAGACATGTCTTAACTGTTAACCTGGGCAAGTTACTTAACCCCTATTGCCTAGCTCTTACTGCTCTTCTACCTTGGAACTAATAGACAGCACTGATTCTAAGATGAAAGGTAAGGGTTTAAAAAAAATGCCAATCAGATGATGAGTCCCAGGGTAATGGTGTGAATTGCCCAAAGTTATAAAGATGTTTAGTGTTAGAACCACAATTTGAACACAGGTTTATTTTCTTGCTTTTTCCACTGAACCACCCCTTCAATGCATTAAGTATTCTCTCCTTTGAAGGCTTAGTTTTCAACACACAATAACCACCTTGTCAGCATGCTTAGGAATACACAGAAAAGCACCACAAAGACAGATCTAGATATTCAGATCACATCTTAGGGAGACAAAGACCATTTTATTGTTTAAGAGCTTTCCCTTTTCTTCCTGGTTTCCCTGGTTACACTCAATATTTGAGACTAATAGATCAGAAGGCTAGATGGACTTGCTAATATGCTGACCTTTTCAATCAATATGTTTAGCTTAAGGCATTCGTGCTGTCAATTTTCTGTGACAGTTCTTTAGCATCTATTGTATATAAAATGCCTAGATATATTAGGTTAGAGTCGTCCTTCCCTCACCAATATATTTTCTTTAGATTCTGGCCCATAATTGCATTAAACTATTATTTGTTCATTGAATGCCTTGATATTTCATGAACAATGTCAAATTTTTCTGGAACTTTAAATGTCTTTACCTCTCAAGTTCACCAATTGAGATAGGAAACATTCTCTAAAGAGAAAAACATTCATATAATTCTATTCCTAAATTCTTAAATGAAGGTGATATTTAATTGAAGTTGACATTAGCCAGGCTTTCTCTCTCTCTCTCTCTCTTTGCATATATATATATATATATATATATACACACACATATATATATATAATCTATTATAAACTAATATAGACTATAGCCCTTATTAAAAAAATCCTATTGATTTTTTTCCTTTATTTTTTGTTTGATGAATTTTTTAAATGTAATGTGGGAAATATGCTGATGTAATAACATCAGTCAATCAACAAAAATCAAGATATTTAGTGTTGGAATCACAATTTGAACCCAGGTTTATTTCCCTGCTTTTTCCACTGAACCACCATAAATAAATAGTTGGCACACCTATACCCCTATAAGGTTTGTGAAGTACTTTAAAAATATAGCCTAATTTAATCCTCAATGAGATTTTTTCCACAGAGATCCTTGAAGCCAGAACTGATTTTCCAATTACTAGACAAGGCATCTCCTTTTGGGCAATTAGCTCCAATACTATATGCTATGGAAATGATTCAGGGGACCTAGGATTAAACCATTGATGTAGCTTTTAGGTGGTACTCTGAGGGAGCCCCATTGCCTCTCCATTGGTTATGGTTCTGACAGGAAGAAATCTTTCCCCTCAATAGTATGCAAGTTGGGGGATTTTATCCAGTGAAACCCTACTTGTCTTTTTTTCTTAATATCTATATTTTTTCTTAATTTCTCAATTTTTCATGATTTCTTAATTATATAATTTCTTCTGGGAAATACAGGATTTACTAGCTGTGAGGAGGAACTGAGTGAAACCTAAAATGGGTTAAT
>NC_058132.1:459566106-459615208 GCF_016433145.1 Gracilinanus agilis
CACACACACACACACACACACACACACACACACACACACACACACACATTCCTTTTAAAATAAAAGGATTGGATACCTTTAAACTGAAATACAAACTTTCTGTCTACCATTTAAGATCCTCTGCTCTCTGGTTCTAACTTATTAGATTTATTTCACAGTATTTCCCTTGATAAACTCTGTTATAACCAAACTGTGTCACACTGATTTCCTATTCCATACATAGGCTGATTCCTTATGCTTAAGATGTTCTCTCTCCTCTTCTAGTTTCTCAAACTATTTATTTTTCCTTCAAGGACTCAGCACCTGACCGGCCTCTTCAGTGAAGTCTTTCCTGATTCTTATTAAATTTTATCTTAGGTTATTAATGCTCTCTCTCTTCTCAAATTATCTAATATTTATTTATCTGTGCATATGTATGGTTCCTTAAGAGAGTGTAAACTTCTTGAGGGCTGGCTGATGATATTTTTTCCCTTAACTTATGCATCATAAATGTTTTTCTTATACATTATATATAAAATATAATATATTTCATATAATATATAGTATATTTCATATAATACAATATAATATGTTCCATATAATTTATAATAATATAATATATGACTATATATTCTTATATTAGATTTTAATCAATGATTATTGAATCAAGTAGAATTGAATGACTCGACCATTTACTACTTGCATGACTTTGGACAGGTCACTTAATCTCTTTGCGCCTCAGTTTCCTCATCTGCAAAATGAAGGAGTTGAATTAGATGACCTCTAATGGCCCTATCAGCCATGTCCATGATTCTATGATTCATAATAAATGCAGTTACAAATGGAGAATTTTTTATAATATATCTTGGTAGCTCTTTCTACTTCCTTCTCCCCTTCTTGTCCCTGTAACCAGATAAAATTCTCACCCCTGCTTATGGCAAAGTATGCTATCTACCTTCAAAGAAAGAACTATTAAAGGAATGCAGATCAAAGTGCATTTTTCCCTTCAATTTATTTGGGGGTTTTGCTTTTATATGATTATTCGCTTGCAAAAATAAACTATATGGCAATAAAATAAAAAATAAATTTATATATATTTTTAAATTCTTACCACTCTCTTTGAAAAAAAATTCTTGTTAATAAAAGGATACTACGAGCAATTTTGATAATCTACTTCTCCAGCCATCTCACTATTGGTACACACCCTTTTCTGACTCATTAATTCCTGAACTGGTTGAAACACAATTCTGATCATGTTAAATAATATTGAGTAGTTTACTTGGTAACTTTGCAATGCTGCCACTTCACATATATCCTCAAACAACTGCAAACCTTTTAAATAACTGTTCAGTTCTGATTTCTTTTTGAACTGTGTGCATTTGGTTAGCTAAGCTTACATCAAATACACATAGAACCTGATACACATAGAACTGTGTCTAGGTTTTTTTCCCCCCTTAGTCTAATTTGTAAAAACAAAGTCAGGCCACCATGATACAAAGAGTTTTCTATTTTGGATCTCCCATTTTAAAATCAACCCTTCCCTAAACCCAAAGGTATTTAGTCTCTAAAAAGGAACATCTAAGTAAGCCATCATGATGTAAATCTAGCAATAGAGTTTTATTTAGTCCCCAGGGAACTACTTCATGGAAAGTCTCAGTTATCTTGGCTGATATTCCTTTATATTTGGGTGGGGTTACCAGGAATTTTTCTGACTGGAAGGCTAAAACTAAAGTGAATCAAAAACTCAATAAGATTTTTTGCCACAGGGCCCTTAAATTGGAATTCTTACCAGGTAGAGAGCTCATTTAAGAGCTATTTTTATAAATGATATGTAGCTACAGATGTAAGAAGCTGTCAGTTTCACAGCTCAATAAGCTAGTGTGCATCTCCTTATTTATTTAAAAAATACAAAAGAAAGTAAATCTAATTAACTCTTACTTGTATCAATCAAAATGACTGGCTTTAAACTAAAATCGCACTTTCTGGTCAGATGGGCTATAACAATTGTTTGGTGATTTATGAAATATGAGTAGGCTACTGGGAACTGTGTTCTTTGGTTAATGGGCCATGCAATATGCTAGCTGGCTTATCCTTAAGACTGTTGTTCCCAGGGCAAATCCCTTGCTAAAACTGAAAGGAGGAACACATTGGGTGGATGTTATAGAAAGATTTACTGAAAGACAAGGACAATCATTGATAATAATAATAATAATAATAATAATAATAATAATAATAAAGGTACCATGTTGAAAAAAGAGGACTTATTTGCAAACCTATATAAAATAAATATAAAATATAATTTATATTATTTTTATTTTTAAAATTTAAATATAAAATTTATATATTATATAAAATTTATATTTATTAATATTACAACTAGACACAGGGTGGCATGGGATGAAATTGATGTCAAACATTTCCACTAAATTGCAGTATTTAAATTGGTCTGTTCACATTTGCCATTAAAAAATGTTCTTCATAAATCTTTCAGCATTTGTTAAGCACCTACATCGTGCTAAGCCTTAAAGACAAAAATGAGATAGACCCTTCAAGAAGGTTATGGTGTTTGAGGAAAACAGCATGTGCATATATACAGGTATCAGATGACTGGTTGTGATGTGAAAATATGGAAAAATTATTCTGCTTTGAATATTGGAAGGAAGGTCTGTCTAATTTACCTGAAAGGATGAATTATAGAGTATTTTCAAAAATATTTTTAGTTACTTTCAAGTACTTATAATTGACAGATCTAACCCTAGGTAAAGTCATGAAACAAATGAAATAGACCTCACCAGTCTGGCCATCATCCTCCTTTCCATGAAGACATAGATGATCTCTTCTCTAGTGTCCTCCATTTCTCCCTTAAGACAGTGTCCTCATGATTTGGAGATGAGAGTCTTTCTCCTAAATAAAAACCTGATCTGAAGACAATTACCTCCTAAACTTTTTCCTTTCTTACAACATTTCCATAAAATTTTTCCCACAACCTATTCAGCTCCTGAGAAATAATTTCTTCACTAATTTATCTACTTAAACTTTTCTCAAGTCACCAATTATCATCTAATCACAAATATAAAAGCCTTTAAAAAAACAGTCATCTCCCTTGATATTTCTGCTACAGTTGACCTTACTAATCTAATTCCCTCTTCCTTAAAACTCTCTTCCCCTGATTTCTTTAAGTTTGTACTCTTCTAGTTTTTGATCATTCAATTAATCAACACATATTTATTAAGTGCCTATGCAAGGCATAGTGCCAGATCCTGAGGATTTATTGTTGTAGTTCAGTCATTCAGTTGTGTCTGATTCTTTGTGACCCTGTATGGGTTTTTTTTTTTTGACAAAGATACTGGAGTGACTTGCCATTTCCTTCTCCAGTGGGTAGAAGAAAACAGAGTGGTCCACAGTCACATAGCTAGTGAGTATCTAAGGCTAGATTTGAACACAGGTCTTCCTGATTCCAGGTCCACTATTTTATCTACTGAGAAACCTAGTTGTCTCTTAGGTGCTGAAGATACAAAGACAAAAAGAATAGTTTATGCCCTCAAAGAGCTTCTCCCATTCTTGGGAAGACACAATATGTGCATATATAAATATATGTGCAATAAACAGAGAAATACACTTTTTTGGGTTTGTTTATAGTTGATAGAATCAAGAAAGGTGTCAAGTAGAAAATGTCAATTTGAGCTTTTAAGGAAATAGAGATTCCAAGAAATAAATGAGATTGGATATGGATAAGAAATTGGATATTGGATATTGGATAAGAAAATAATGAGACTGGAATGGATGTAGGGGGAACCTGTGAAAAGACACAAAAATAGGAGAGGGAGGGTCATGTATGAGCAATGACAAAAGGACCAGTTTTATTGTACCATTGGACATATAAAGTCCTTCTGAACTCTAAACATATATCTTGCTTCTTTTTTTGGATAATTTAATAAATTCCTTCTGAGAGTCATGAAAGTGCCTAGGAAACAAAGTGTTGATATCTCTTGATTATGGAAGTAAACATTTTCCTGGGGAATAGGGTATATATTTTTTCCTGGGGTGCTAGGGGTGTTCTCATCCAGAGATGAGAAAGATGATGCAGAATTATCAACTACACACATTATTGTGCATTAGATTTACCAGTATGATAGCCACTTTTCCTACCAACATTTTAGGATCAGCTAGTAGTGTACAATGCAACTGCCAGATCCAATCACAATGTCATTCTTCTAAGGGCCTGCATTTCTCTTCAATCCCATAGGCCTGAAATTTGAACTCTTTAGAGGATGGAAATGACTAGCCTCTCTTCTGGCTCAGTATACCTATAGTTAGATTATTTTCCTCACCATCACCATGCAACTCCTCAAATGAATGTGTCACAGGTACATTTAAGGCTAATTATGATTCTGGAGTCTATTTCATGTAAGATATCACATCAGCATTCAGGATAGAAAGATACATAGTCTGTATGGTTCTTTCCTTAATCTCCTAAATGTTTCACTGGCATCTCAAACTCAACCTATCGACAACTGAATTATCATCTCTTCTTCCTACCAACTTTCTTTTTTCTGTTAGTAACACAATTTTATCTTTCCTAGCATCTAGTTTCAAAAACTTGGCATCATTTTAAATTCTTCCCCCCTCTTCCCTAAACTTATACACAATCAGTTGCTAATTCCCATTGTTTTTTCCTCTTTGGAACCTCTTCCCCAATGCCCTGACCTGACTCCTGCTCAGATACCAGTAGAGTCTACTCATCCCAAGAAGGTTGATTGGCATGACCGCCTTCCCATAATATCTAGACAGGTCTTACCTTTGGAATGAGGGGGATTGACATGTTGGGGGATGTTATTAAGAGCAGGGACTAACTTGCTTTTCCATTTGTATTCCCAGGATTTACCCCAATATTTGGCATCTAGTAAATGCTGAATAAATGTTTTTTTCTGTTCCATCTTTGGCATCCATCACCTTGCCTCCATTTCCTCTTCTACTACTCCCCAGGCCACGACCTTATTTTCTCTCATTTGGAATATACTAATTGTCTCCTAATTTGTCTTTCTGCCTCCTTTTCTCCCCCATTCCCCCATTCATTTTTCACAATTCTATAAAGCTAACTTTCCTAAAACAGAGTTCTGATTTAGTGGCTCAAAAATTTTCACTGGTTCCCCATTATATATCAAATGAAGCTTTAACTGCTTATCTAGGAATTTAAGATTCCACAAAACTCCCTTTCCTCTCTTGTTTACTGTTATTGCACTTCACTCAAACTATACTTGAGTTGAATAAGACTACCTTGCATTGAATATCAATAATATAGAAATAGGTCTTGATCAATGACACATGTAAAACCCAGTGGAATTGTATATTGGCTATGGGAGGGGGGTGGTGGAGAGGAGGGAAAGAATGTGAATCATGTAACCATGGAATATTTTCTTAATTAATCATTAAAAAATAAAAAAACCTACCTTGCATTGCCCAAACATTGTATATATTTTTATGCCTCCATACATTTATTGGTGGTTTCCTTTGCTATGAGTGCCCTTCAGTTCCATCTCTGCTTGTTCAAATCCTGCCTCGCCAGATTCAAGTGCTGCTTCCTTTGTGGAGTTTCACTGCCTTCCCCTACCTTCATTGCTTAAAGCCATTTCTCTTTCCTCTGCAATTTGATGGCACTTTGTGCCTATCTCATTGCATTTTCCCACTCTATTGAATGCTTTCTCTCCCTTATTCTCCTTGATTATAAGAACATGGATGTTTCTGAAGGGAGCTGGGGCTTATTAACTAGCTCTACTGCTGAGGCAGTATCTAGGACAATGCTTTTCAATTGTAGTGAGTGCTCTGGACTCATTCTTTCAGAAGAAGGTAGGCTGTACCACTCCTCAGAGAGCTAGAGGTACTCATAAGGGGGTGGAATAACCTCCAATGCTATCAGCTTAAGCCCCATTCCCAGAATGTCTCCTCCACATACACTGTTAGTTATCAGTGACTAGCATTTTAGTTCTATTTAACCAAACAATATGATCAGCTTTTGCAAAGGATTTTCATGTTATAACAAGAATGAGTACAAACAATCCCTCCCTTTATCCTGACACCTTCAGAATACAATTTTCTCTAAAGTACCTTTGTCCTAGGGCCATGTTGGTGAACCTATGTATGGCATGTGTTCCAGACAGAGCTGCTCTCCAACCCCTCTCCAACCCACCTGAGGACATTTCTCCTATCACCTGCCCCTTTGCCCAGCAGCTTACCCCTATCTGGGGTAAGGAAGCAACTCACACACAGCCTGAGGGTTGCAGTTTGGACACATCGGTCTCTAAAAGGTTCGCCATCCCTAAGGAGAATAAGTTCGGACAACAGTTTCTATGTAGCATGGGTCCTGCCAAGTTTATGTCCGAATATGGCAATGCTACTTGAGTTTTCAACTCAGCTTCCACTGGACTTGGTGACAAAGGTAGCACCTTGCTCCTAGAACTCTTAAAGCTAGACTGGTTCCTGCATCTTATTCTCTTGACCTTTTGAAGCTCATAAGACTGTCACCTCTAAGCTGCTTCATTTAAAACAAAAGAACAAAATATTGAGGCAGAGAGCTAAGCCCATATTCATGCACCACATGTTCTCCTCTGCTGAGGAGGGACAGAGGCTTCCCCCCATAAAGCATTTTCTCCCATCATTCTCTAGAATATTATTACATAGAAAGAAAATAGATAAAGACTGGTGTCTTTTTCATAATGTCCAAAATCTATGTAGGGATTACGTCAGCCAAAGACTTTGCACATGCTCAAAAGAACTGAGCTTACCGGCCAATCCTCCTTTCTATTTACTGTGTGTTCACTAAATATATCGAATACTCTCAGCTTTACATTGGCTCGGGTGAGATAGGGACAAGCTCTATTATACCTATAATAAATATTCAGTAAATTTTTTAAAGAAAAGGAATGAATTAATTAGCATCCTTCAGTCATTTTATGTTTGTGATTTTTAGTAATTTCAGTAGGTCCACAGGGAACCTATGTTTTATTTCCTCTCTCTACTTCTAAAATTAAAATGTTGAGAATTTCAAGCTTTAGAAAACAGGTGAGAAGGAAATTCTCTCAGTTTCTAGAAATAGAATTCCTCATAGCTGATGCATATTATAGCTACACTTTGCCTTCTTATCCTGTGTGATTCATGTTCACCTTTTTCCATTTGAAAGCTTTCTTGATCTTTTAACATCTTAAAACAAAAGTATCACTGGGAATATTGAATGTTATTTCTCATACTCTCAAATGACATATCCGTCTCCTTTTCTAATCATGTGTGTCTTTTATACAATTTTTGAAAATGTCTTTTATGTTCCTTAGAGTTGCCTAGACCCTCACATGTAAAATAAGATCATATATTTAGAGCTAAAAAGAACCATAGAAATAATTTAGTAAAAAAAATTTTTAAGAAGTAATTTAGTCCTTCTCCCTCACCATGATGAAGTGATTTTTCTATGTTCACAAATGAATATGAGTCAGAGACAAGACTTGAACCTAGGTCTTCCCGATTCCAAGACTTTTTGTACTATGTTGTGTTGCCTCTAAAAGGACTTAAGTCCTATGAACAGAATTCATAGGGTAAATAGAATACAATGAAAACCTAAACAAAGGACCATAGATAGACAAGAGAATTTTTATTAAATTTATTTAAAGGTCCCCACGTAAATAGGATACAATGGTAATACAAGAAACAGAAAAAGTAAAAAAAATATTGATTAATGATTAAAAATGATTATATGATCAAAATGATTAAAAGATAATGACTAAAAGTGATTAAAAAATAAAGGTCCCCACATATAATTTCCTTTTGTCCTTGTGTATATAACCAAGTTTATATGTTGTGGTCAAGTTGTTTCAGTTGTGTCTGACTCTTAATAATTCCATTTGAGGATTTCTTGTCAAAGAAAATGTATACACAGATTGGCTTCTCATATCCTTTAAGGCTCATTTTATGGATGAGGAATTCAAATAAACAGGGTTAAGTGACTTATCTAGGGTCATACAACTAGTAAGTACCTGAGGCCAACTCATGAAGTTGAGACTTCCTGATACCAAACCCAGTGCTCCATTCACTGTACCACCTAGCTACTTCCAAGTTCGTATAGTTAATCTCCAAATAGCCAGGATTCATGCCTTCTCTTGTTTCCTTTGATATGAATTTAGGAAGATCTGAATTCACATTTAACCTCAGATACTTACAAGCTGTGTAACCATTAAAGCAAGTCATTTTTCCAGCCTCAGATTCTATAATATATGGATAACAATAGCACCCATATCCCAAGATTGCTTTGAGGAGCGAATGAGATATTTATAAAGTGCTTTGCAAACTTTAAGATGTAATATAAAATCTAACTATTGTTATAATTAACATTCTCATCATCATCATGATTATTATTATAGTTGTGCAATCATGGGGAAAATCTCCATTTTCTCCTTGAACTTCCATTTCTACAAAGTAATCCTGTTGATATCATGGAATCTCAGGAGTCAGCATGGTCTGCTTTGGTGGACTAAGTAAACAGCTGACAAAGAAGACACTGGTACCACTATTGAGTCACCAAGGCTATTGCAAAACTGGTGAATGGAGTGATAGCCTGGCCCATCTGTGGAAGCCACAGTGATAATGAAATTCAACTCAGCAGTCAGGATGCAGACAACAGGTGCATTGTACCCACTGTAGAATAAATCTGGCCTTTCCCAGCAGGACAGTCTTTTTTGAATGAAATCTTTCATTATGTCTCATGATCCTCAGGGAAGTGTAAAGTGAGCAGGTCTGAAAACTGGCTGAAGCTTCCATGGAGAATGAACTTTGTATCATACAGATCATATGTACTAGATGCATTTTGTAGGGCAGAATTCTAAAACCTCTGTGGGGGCTGGCAGCATAGAAAAGAGACTGACTCTCTCTCTCTCTCTTTGTCTCTCTCTCTCTCTCTCTCTCTCTCTCTTTGTCTCTCTCTCTCTCTCTCTTTGTCTCTCTCTCTCTCTTTGTCTCTCTCTCTCTCTCTCTCTCTCTCTCTCTCTCTCACACACACACACACACACACACACACACACACACATACACACACACACACACACACACACACCACAACTCAAAAACAAGTTAGCAATGTAACTAGATTCAGAAAATCTGGAACAAAAACCTCCCCCAAATTCTTCACTTACAAGGCAGTTGGAATGTTTCCTAAGACATTCCAAGCATAAAGGTGGTGGGTGGTGACAGATGAGAGCTAGGAAGAGCTTAGCCTGGAGCAACTGGACAATTTTCCATCTCTAAATCTGTTCTTCACCTGTGGCTTCATTTTTGAATTTGACATTAATTTTCAGAATATCAAATGCCTACCAAGTATAAGTTCCAAAACCTCAACATAAATAACTTGAGGATGAGCCAATGTTTTAGATATGATGGGGGAAAAATTAAAAGAGAAAAATCAGACATAGTGATCCTTGAATCTGAGGAAGCTGAGGCTTGGGATCCCTTCTGTTTGATAGTTCTGAGCTGCAATAGAGATAGCCTTGATTAGGTGTTTTCTATAAGTCTGGAATGGTTTGGTGAGCACCTGAGATTAGAAGGGGAAACTGATCCAGGTAGGAAAAAATGGAACCGGTTAAAATTTCTGTGATCATCAGTGTTGCGAATGGACCAGAAATGGTCAGCAGATAGAGTACTAGACTTGGGTTCCAAAAGATCTGAATTCAAATATGACCTCAGATACTTACAAGCTATGCCACCTTGAGAAAGTCATTCTTAACCTCAGATTCTGTAGTATGTGGATAAAAATAGTGTCCACCTCTCCGTGTTGCTGTGAGGATGAAATGAAATAATATTTATTTTGGGTTTTTTGAGCATGATCAAGACATTATTAGGCTAACAGTAATCAATAAATTGGATCAGTGGTTTCTTTCTTTTTTCTTTGATTTTTTTTCAATTATGTAGAAACAATGTTTGACAATTGTTTTCTGATATTTTTCAGTTGATTTTCTCCCTCCCTCTTCTTCATCCCTATCATAAAGGCAGTAAATAGTCTGATATGGACTATACCAGTGCTTTCATGTCAAAACATATTTCCATATTCCCAATGCTGTGACAAGAGACAAATTTCACACATACAATAAGAACTCATGAAGGAAATAGAGTGAAAGATGGCAAGCTTTGATCTGTAATCAGATTCTAACAGTTATTTATTTGACTGTGGATAGCATTTTTTATCATGAGTCCTTGGGGTTATCAATGGTTTCTCTCCATGATTAAAGACAAAGAGTGAAGACTGGAGGAGTTTTTTTCTCCCCTTTATTCACAGATATTTTATTTTCACAATTACATATAATAATAATTTTCACCATATGTTTTCCAAAATTATAAGATCCAAATTATCTCCCTCCTTTCCCTCCCTGGAGATGGTAAGCAATTCGATCTGGATTATACATGTATTATCATGCAAAATGTATTTCCATATTGGTCACTGTTATAAATGAATACTAATATAAAACCAAAACCCCAAATAAATAAATAAATAAATAAATTGGACAATAGTATGCTTTGATCCATATCTAACCCCAACAGTTCTTTCTTGGAGCTGGATAGTATTCTTTGTCTTAAGTTCTTCAGGATTGTCCTGGATCATTATGCCGACATGATCTTGTATAATAATTAGCAAAATGACAAATCAGATTGAGATATTTGAAAAGTCCTTTGAAAACTTAAAAGGTGCAATATAAATTCTACATTATCATCATCATCATCATCATCATGATTACATGATTATTGTGAAATAAGTGCTTTTTGCTTTTACAACCTCAAAGTTAACTATTTTTCATCTGAACTATTTTCATCATGTGCCTTTTTTCCTCAAGTTGTCTACCTGTCTCTTAGTCAGTTCAACTCTGATTCATCCCTCAAAGCCCAGTTCAAATGTCGCCTCCTTCAGTGAAACATCTCTTGCCTATAATCGACTATATTGATCTGTCTGCTTTAGACATCTTTTGCATTTGTTCATACTACGTAGCTTAACATTTAATTATTTACAATCTTGAATTTTTCTGTAATTATTATTTCATGTCTTAATTGCCTCATTAGTTAGTAAGACTCTTGAGGCCAGGAGCTAGATATTTTTGTTCTTCTTTATTCCTTGGCCCCTGCTACTGGTTTGCTTTATATTTATAGCCCCAATCCTTATCATAGTGATTGGTATATAATAAAATCTTTAAAATATTTTTCATTTGTTCACTCATTCATTTTATTGAGAATCAGAATTCCCTCAGGATACATCAGAGCCTGGCTAGTTTAGTGGAAAGATCACTGGCTCTGGAGTCAAGAGACCCAGGTTCAAATCTAGCTTCAGATGCTTGTATAACCACAGACAAGCCATGCAACTTCTCCATGCTTCAGTTTTATCATCTATGAAGCAAAGAGATTGAACTTGATGCCCTCTTAGGACGTTTTCCTCTCTAAATTTAAATACCTCTAAATTGAGCAATTGAAGAAGTATTTTTTTAAAATTTAAAACCTTTACCTTCCATCTTAGAATCAGTACTGTGTATTGGTTCTAAAGTAGAAGAGTGGTAAGGGCTAGACAATGGGGGTCAAATGACTTTCCAAAGAATACACAGCTAGGAAGTATCTGAGACCACATTTGAACCCAGGACCTCCTATCTCTGGGCTTGGCTTTCAATCCACTGAGCCATCTAGCTGCCCCCAGCAGCAGTATTTCTGAAGGACTTGAATTTTTGTCATTCACCACTTAGTTCAAAACATTCTATGAGGCTTCCTGCCTTCTGATGCTTTGACTAAACCCATTTTCCTAGAAAAAGAAACTAAGATCCCAGACTATAAATACAAATTGTAGAGCTTTAGCTTACAAAATGCTTTCTCTGATTGAAAGAAGTATATACAATTTGTATGTAAGTTCTTTGAAATTCAGAGGTTTCAAACTTAGGGTCTGCTCTATAGCCAGACTAAGCTGGGGCAAAACCCCTAAGTGAGGGGAAGAGATTAAAAATGAAATTGAGAAATGTTTGATAGGATAAATAAAAGTGTGATACACATAGATAATGCTAATTTGTGATTTTCTAAGTCATTATGCATTCTCAAGGGTTTTCTATTTGAATCTGATTCTACTGCTCTAGATGATATGATGGAAAGGTATTGCAGTAGCCAGTATATAGCACAAAATCCAAGGTTTTGTTTTGGTTTTATTCTATTACTGGCAGACATACAAAACAAATGTAGAACTGTGCACCAGAAGGTAGAATAAAGTGACTTTGCTTTCTTTATTTACCTTCATTCTCTTTTTGCTTACCTCCATTTTCATGCTAATTAGAGAGAATTGTGGTAATAACCAGGGACTCAGCCTATCCTCCTCATAATTCCTGTGTATATTTTAGGGCACAACAAGGTTATCAAAAAAGGACTTAAGGATACTTGATTCTCATGAGATATTAAATAGAAATTATAAGAAAATTTCTAAACTTAAGTCAGATAGTTGTCTAGGATGATATATTTCAAATCAGTTTCAGACATGGGCAGTAAAAAAAAATTAAACTTAATCTTAGCCTGGGAACACTGGCTGGTTCAATATATATTTTCTGAATGTGTGAAAGAATTCTAGTTAATACTGGCAAAAAAATATTTTTTAAAGCTAAAGAAGAACTGAACATTTCATCAGGATGGGCTGATGGTCACCCTAATAACCAGCTCATATAGACAATTATGATTGCTGCCTTTTGGATCAACAAGAGCCCTTGACACCAGCATCCTTTTGCTTGAACTTCAAAGCCTGATGGGGAAAAAATGAGCTATGAAGGTAAGCAGAGAAATTGTAGATATCTTTGAAGAACAATGCCTGATGCCAATTCAACTGAATATAGCTTGTCCTTCCGTCCAATCATTATCACAAGTCACAAGTAACCCAAAGGGGAATCTATTGCCATGGAAGGTCAAGTATAATAGTTCATTCCTGTCATTCCTATCCTCAAGAAGGAGGGACAGGATAATGCAAAGTAAAAAAAAACAAAAACAAAAACAAAAACATTTAGATCCAAAAGGGACTTGAGAGGCTATTTAGTCCAATTCTTTCATTTTACAGATGGCGAAAGGATGCTTAAAGAGGTTGTGATTTGCCCACAATCACACAGCTAGTAAATGTGTGAGGCAGGATTTAAACCAAGGTTTTCCTCACTTTGAGTCCAATGTTTATCCACTACATTCGAAGTAGCTATAGGACTGGGTAATAGGCTGTCAAAAATGGTTCAGAATTCAAAGCAGATGTTTTGTGGCAGTGGTCTGCAAAGTGGAAGCTACACACCCACAGTGGGCTGTTCTATGACCCTGAGTGGGACTGTGATTTGACCGGAAGGGATAGCCAGTCACTAAATTTATATCCAACACAGCAACCCTTTTCCCATTATTCAGCGACATTCTGCCACTCAGTCCTCTCCCAAAGTTGGCCTCTGGAGTCTGTGAAAGTACTGCTAAAAAGTGCTAAAACTTTATGCTTTGGGGTATTATTCCCTCATGGCGGATCACAACTTGTGCACCCATAGCAAGCTGTGCAAATATCCCTGGGAAAACCTGCAGCCGGTTGTAACCATACCTCATCCCCCAAAATCATCTTTGGGCTTGGGAAGGTACTAGCAGTGGCTAGTGAATAGGAACCCTGCCTTGATGAGCAGAAATCAAGAGCCTGCAATTTGCACCACAACTGCATTATCTCATTACAGTTTCTTTCTCCCCAAACCCAAAGTTCCTTTGAACTTTTCAATTTCTATCAAGCTCGTAATTATTCTTCCAATCTCTCAGATTCTCCATCTCCTCCTCAATTAGAAGTGCTTTTTAAAAAAGCGATTTCTTTATTATTAGGAAGGTCTCTTCTGTTTAATGAGACTCGGGGCTCTTTGATTCACCTGGGGCTTCTTATATGAGACAAGTGAAGCCAAATTATTTTGGTTTGAGATCATTTGCACCTTCTAAATCATTTGGAAACAGGGGCTAAAAGTTGGTTGGCCTTTGGCAAAAAGGAATTTCAAAAAACGAAGCTACCTCTCCTCTGCAACATCAATCCCATTGTCTGTCTAACATAATTAGCCATGTAGTACGCCCAGCCAGAAGGCAGATTGTGAAGGTGGAAATTTGATGCACCTGAGCTGCATTACCTAGCATCCTTTTGAGTTGTGTCCTTGCATTTGGGAAATAAACTTGCTGGAAACACCGCTTTTGGGGTCTGACAAACTCTGGGCTCTCTCCCAAGTGTTTTGATCTGGGAGGCTTTTTCTTTTCTCTGGACTGAGGCGATTTTTCATTGGCTTTAAATTATTATTATTAAATCTTATAAGAAATAAAAAAAGAAAAAAGAAAAAGGTGAGGATGCAACTTAAAAGGATGCCGGGTAATGCGGCTCAGGTGCATCAACTTTCCGCCTACACAAGACTCATAGTGTAAAAGTTAAATTAATGTGCAATATTTCAAGTATTTTTTTAAAGTATATTATCTGACAAAATAGAACCATGTGACTAAGTTTTTCTACCTACTCAAAAAAGCTGGTTCCACCAAAGCCACCAACAGGAAGGAAAAGAGGCCAGAGAGATGGATGGCCACTCAATTTATAGCCTATCTGCGTCAGACAGGAAGTGAGTGGGGTTCTGGGAATCGTAGTTTTGCTGGAGATCATAGCTTTTTCTGGGATTCGTAGTTTTTAGGGAAACAGATTCTAATTACACAATAACCATCACACCATAAGAAGCTTTCCCCACCCAAACAAGCAGTTTCCATTTATCAGCTCCCCATCTTTGAAAATACACAGAGGTTAACCATTTCTGCCACCTTTAAAGTGCCAGACTGACTGATTCCAAGAGGTCACAGTCTGAAATGAAAGTTTTTTTTTAAAAAGCTCATTTTTTAAGAGGCTGGATGGTAATGAAGGGCAAGGCCTTAATAGACCATGTCAACTTGATTAGACTTTCAATAGCCCTTAAGAAACATTCCCTGTGGAGGCTTCATTTGGGAAAAACAATAGAACCTTTCATTCTGAATCTCTTTAGTTCTTCATCTCTTAGGAAATATTCTGTACTTTCCTGCATTGTCTATACCCATATCTGCCACATTTGTTTTGGAACTTAAAGGAGGTTTCACCAGACCAGCCAATGAATTCTTAAAGCCAGGCCTTTATTAGGGCACATTTTATTTTATTTTACTTTTTTTTATTTAAGCGTGGTTTTATTTTTTGATTTTGGTTTTATATGAGTATTCTCTCACAAAATGACCAATATGGGAAATATATATATATATATTTTTTAAAGAAAAAATATGCTCTATTTTCTGGAAAAGAACAATATAAACTTTCACATTCTGAGTTCTAGCCTGGCTTCTACTTTTTAGGCCAATGATTCTTTTTTTTTTTTTAATTAGGGCACATTTTAGATCATACAAGAGAAGATTTTGTTTGTTTTGCTTCTTTTTTAATTCTAAGAAAGAAGAGCAACCAGGGGTAGGTAATTGGGGTTAAGCGACTCATCTGAGGGTCTCAGAGCTTCTAAGAAGTGTCTGAGGCCAGTTTTGAACCAGGTCCTCCTGACTCCAGGTTTTGGTGCTTGGTCCACTCACTGTGCTCCCTAGAAGATTTAAGGCAACGACAAGGGTAGGGCTCACAAGGAAGGTTAGTAACTAAGTGCTGAGAAAGGCCTTGGCTGGCATCTCCAAATCATTACAGGGAAGGGTACCGCCAGGGTGCTCCAAACTGAACAGCTCTGATAATACAGGTTAGATCTGTCACTTTTTAAAAAAGTTCTGAGTGGAGTCTCTGGCACATTTGATTGGCTTCACATTTCTTATTATCTCGGGCACTAGGGATTGGTTGGCAAGGCACAGGGAATGGAAATTTCCAACATGAATGTTCCCTAGGTACAGAAAATTCCAGAGAAGGGCAGGGTCTCTGGCTGAGACAAGAACAGAGACAGCCTATTGTCAGAGAGGCGAGGTCCTCCAAAGCATGATTTTTTTGGACTAATATCGTCTTCTTAGAGCTTTTATCCTCAGTCAGGTATCTAAACACGTAGTTCAGTAGAAGGAATATTGGATTTGAGGTCAACAAGACCCAAGTTTCCCACATCAGACATTTACTAGCTGTGGGGCCTCGGGGACTTGTCACCTTATCTCAGTCTGTTTCAGTTTCTTCCTCTATAACACGGGGATAATCATAGCACCTACCATGCAGGGTTGTTGTGAAAATCAAATGAAATGATATTTATAAGTCACTTGGCAAACCGTAAAGCAATTACAGAAATACCAGCTATTATTCTTGCTTTATACTGTCCAGGTATTATCTTTACCTATTTCTTTTAGGCTTAGTTCAGCGCCATCCCCAAGTAATACAGATGACACTTAGTTCTTAAAAAGGGATTTTTCTTGTTCAAATAGAGGTGGTGTAGTATAATGAATAAGTGGAAGGCTGCCCTCTGAAGCAGAAAGACTGGAGTTTAAGTCCCACCTCTGATACAAACCAACACTATAATCCTGGACAAATCATTCATTTTTCAGGGCCCGGGACCAAAGATTATTTTTTTCATTTTTATTTTGAATATTTTCCCCTAGTTACATATTTCATGTTTTTTCCCTCTCCCCTAGGCCCTCTTAACCCACCTTAGCTGATGCACAATTCCACTGGGTTTTACATGTATTATTGATCAAGACCTAATTCCATATTATTGATAGTTGGACTAGAGTTATTGTTTAGTAGGACTTAAGATTATAAGTCATAAAGCAGAGGACAATTTTCTTCAGTAGAATGAATTTCATCATTGGGATTTCCATATATACATTTTAAAAATTATATATTTATATCATTTATATGTTTTATATATAATTTATATATCATTTAATAATCTATTTATAAATATATAAATTAAATTGATCAAATAAAATAAAATAAATTTTAAATTAAATATGATATGGTTATAAGTGCATTTGTTATATAAATTTCTTCTCCAGTGGATTCTTTTGTCAGGCAATCAGAGGTTGTGACTTGCTCGGCGTCACACAGCTAGGAAATATCTGAGGCTGGATTTGAAGCCTGACTCCAGGCTGTTATGAGGGAATTAGGAAAAGTTAAGCAATAGACATGTTAGCTGGCATAGCTGTCAGGGAAAATGCTGAAGGTTCCAAGCATGGAACATTGAAGGAGAAAGAGATTTTCTGAAAGATTCTCTGGATGAAGCTGATGGCAGTTAGGTGCTTATTTAGCTGCTGGAAGTGAAGAGTCCAGAAAAGTAATTGTCTCCTGCCAAAACCATCTGCCCTGAGAAAGATCAGGTTGAGCAGAGAATCTAGTTCTGGTTGGTGGACATACCAGACTAGTTCAGCTCCTTAACTTTACCCCTTTGAGAACTTATTTGCTGTGGTTCCTGGAAAGCTGTGATCATTGCTGGAGATGAAGAAGACCCTGCAGTGAGACATCCAACCTCCTTATGACCTTACAGGCTGGTCCTGGTAGCTTGTAGTTAGAGTCAGTGTAGTGTTTGTCCACTTTCCAGCCCCTTGAACTTATCCCTAGACAAGTAGATTAGTGTGACCTTCCCCTTACTTCCCAGCCCTTAAAACTCATTATTAAACTATTTATTTTACTTCCTGTGTCTTCCTCAATCCCAAGAAAGGACCCACAGAGAGATAACCTTACCATAACCTTACCATAACCATTACCCAGTTGATGGGCATGCCCTCAATTTCCAGTTCTTTGTCACCACAAAGAGAACTGCTATAAATAGTTTAGAACATATAGGTACATTTCCTTTTTCCCTCCTCTCCTTTGGAAAAAAGACCCAACAGGACTATTACTAGGTCAAAGGATATACACACTTTTATAACTCTCTAGGCATAATTCCAGATTGTTCTCCAATGTCCTTCTCTCAAAATGACTGGATCAGTTCACAGTTCCAGCAATAGTGAATTTGTGTATCCATTTTCCCACATCATTTTATCCTTTTTTCTTAATCATTTAAGCCAGTTTGATAGGTTAGGATAGAATAATGACTCTTCCAAGTCCTGAAAGCTAGAGACAATTTAAGTTTTTTGTTATTGTTTAGTCATTTTGGTCTGACCCTTTGTGATGCCATTTGGGGTTTTCTTTGTAGTGATAGTGGTTTGCAATTTTCTTCTCCAGCACATTTTACAGATGAGGAAACTGAGGCAAACAGAGTTAAGTGACTTGCCCAGGGTTGTACAACTAATAAGTGTCTGAGGCAGGATTTGAACTCAAGGAGATGAATCTTCCTGATTCCAAGTCCAGCACTCCATCCTCTGTGCCACCTACCTGTCACATATATTCTAGGATAAAACTTTTGAATGATCATCAATAACTTTTCCAGGTTCCAAAAGCCTAGTTTGCTCATCTGTAAAATGAGTGGGTTGCATGATAGCATGATGACATTCTATCAGTATGATATCCTGGGTCTAATTTTCGGCTGATGAATTAATTCTTTTACTTGTTAACATTCGAGGCTTGACTGGTAAAAGTCATGAAAAATGGACAGAAGGTGAAGTGAGTTCATTTACCACTAGCTATACTTGATTGGTCCTTTACCTTATAACAAGAAACAATCTTTGTCAAAATATTCTCTTATCACTAGGAAAAAGGAGAGACCAAGTAAAAACCAAGGCAAGTAGGAAAGAGTAAAAATGCAAAAGAAAAGGAAAGAAAGTTTTAAATAAAGTCCAGTAAGGTTGATTTTTTTTAAAGAGGTGGAATAGGCTGCTAAATATAAGGGGTATGATTTTAGGGAGCTATTGCTATGCCCCAGAATCTCTCATTATCTGTCAGTTTGCTTAAAATTCTATTACAGTTCTGATTTTGAGGCTGGAGGGCTAGTGAGTTTCCAGTGAAAGTTCAGATACACCTGAGAAGGGTAAAGGATTATCTCCTAACATAATATTATGGATTAGTTAGAAACTAGTTAGGAACAAAATAGGCATCTATGGAAAAGGTGAGAGAGATTAGAAGACTCCAGAAACACTTGACTATGTCATAATTTTCTCCAAAGCCAGTCCTGATTTCAGTCTGTGATTGGGAATGTTTTCCTCCAGAGACCAAATTCAGTGGAGGGATATGTATCCATAGGATAATGTGTCCAGTCACAGCAGCCTGTATGTCTGAAGCCCCAAATATCTGAGGGAAGCCAAACAAAGGGAAGCAATAGTGATTTAAGGAGCACATTGATGAGGAGGAAAGGCATTCAAATGAGGCTCTGGCTTGGTGAGAAGGCCATGCCAGATGTCAGTGCTATGGGACAAAGCTTCCAATTCCCTGCCCCTAAAGCTCTGGTCTAACTACAAATGGGCATTTAGGTGGTTCAGTAGATACAGTTCTGGGCCTGGAAATGGGAAGATTCATCATTCTGAGTTCAAATCTAGTCTGAGACATTTACTAGCTATCTGACTCTGGATAATCCTGTTTACCTCAGTTTCCTCATCTATAAAAAATAAGCTAGAGAAAGAAATGACAAACCACTCCAGTATCTTTGCCAAGAAAACACCAAATTGGGTCATAAAGTGTTGGATGAGGCTAAAATGACTGGGGAAGTCACATACCTCTCTTTTCCTCAGTTTCCTCTTCCATAAAATGAGCTGGAGAAAGAAAAGGCAAATCAATCCAGTGTCATATGAATAACATAGAAATATGTTTTGAACGATGATACATGTATAATTCAGTGGAACCGCTTGTCAGCTTTGGGAGGAGGGAGGAGATAGTGGAGGAGGGGGGATTATGAATCATGTAACCATGGAAAAATATTCTAAAGAAAAATTAAAAAAGAAAAAAAGTCACTCCAGTATCTTGGACATTGGGTTTTTTTCCCTAGTGGAGTCATAAAACATTGGACAAAATTGAAGCACTGAACAACAACGAAGCTAACTACACAGCCAACCAGAAAGGTTCTTCATCAAATAGCCAGCAGACCAGGTTCAGTTATATAGAATGTATACACAAAGGATTGCATCAATCAAGCATTTTCCTAATGCTCATAAGGGCCAAGATCATTGGCCAGTAGTCCATTACAGCATTTGGGGAGCATAGGAGTTTAAAACTAGAAGGAACTTTAGGGATCATCTAGTTTCATCTCATTTTTACAGATGAAGAAACTGTGGCCCACAGAGGCACCACAGGGTCACCTAAGTAAGTAGTAGAATTGGAATTTAACTCCATGTTTTCTGATTTCAAATCTAGGTTTCTTTCCCTGACAACATGCTTCATGGCTGTATTCAACTGCACATAGCCCAGTTTTTCTATGCTATTTATGATAGAGATGCAAATCACTTTGTCCAACTGGCTGCCCTAAGATGATAAAAATCTTCAATTGCCACAATATGTAGCAGATCTTTTTCTTTTTTAACCATGTGGAATATTTAAAATATAAAGTTCTGACTTTAATGCCACATATCTTGCTGTGTAGCTGGGAACCATTAATTATCTTGTGCTGAAGTAGAACCATTCCCCCACTTTCTCAGCATGATGAAGGACAAGTGTTCCCTCAGAATTCTTTCAATTCTAAATCTCTAGATTTAAGAATTGTGGTTCAAAAGAGGCATTACCTTGAGAAACAAGCTCAATGAAGGAGGCTATTGACTGTGGTAAGGAAGACCATTCCTAATGACTCCTAGAGAAGAACTTTAGTCTCTTTTACCATGCTGTTTCCCATTTCTGAAATAGGTTGGGTTCTCAAGGCATCTTATTTCCCATTTCCTTGGCAGTTTTGGTAGCTGCCAAGTATTTCAGGTTTAAATAGTGATTTCAACCTCTATGTGGCAATACCCCATAACTTACTTTTATCTATCTGTCTATCTGCTATTGGTTGATCTCTCCTGTATATCTATCTATCTATCTATCTATCTATCTATCTATCTATCTATCTATCTATCTATCTATCTATCTATCTATCTATCTATCTATCTATCCACCTGCCCATCCATCCATCCATCCATCCATCCATCCATCCATCCATCCATCCATCCATCTGTTTTCTATCTACTTATCTATCTATCTATCTATCTATCTATCTATCTATCTATCTTTCTATCTATCAATCTTTCTATCTATCCATCTATCTACACATACATACGTCATCTATCATCTATCTGTCTATCATCTATCTATCTACATATGCCTTTCTATATGAATACACAAGTATTCATATTATACACATATATTACTTCCCAAAACTAACTATATAAATACATTTTAGCTTTTACTTGATTGAAATAAAAGTTAAGAAATAAAATTTATAAAATCAATATAAATATGATTAAATAAAATGGATAATTTATTGCAATTTTATGACATATAATAAATGCTATATTTATAATAAAAATAATCTGTATGATTGCTGTACTGCCATAGTGCCATAGATTTAGATCTGGAAGAAACCTTAGAGGTCATTTAGTCCAACTCTGTGTTAGAGATATGGAAAATGAGGTCCAGAAAAGTTAAATGAGTATTTGTCAGTCAGGTAGTAAATGGCAAGACCAGGATTTGAGTCCAGAGCTTCTAAGTATTTTCTAATTGCATCATAATATCTACCAAAAGTAAATGGACAAATACCAGTAGGGGCATTTGCCCTCTCAGTTTTTATACTTGTGCCCTCAAATAAAACTGAGTACCTGTGCAGAAGTGGAGAAAACTGTGGGATTGTTACCTATCCCTAGGGAATAGGCTCAAAAGGAAGCCTCAGGATCTGGCGTAACTGGGAACCTCCTTTGATTATAAGTAGAGGATGATATGGGAAGCCTAGATATAGACAAAACAATGGGAAACTCCAAAAAGGATTGTATCCACAGAGAATGTCATGAACTCTCTAGTTCCAACTGACGCAAGGTGGAAATAGGATCAAATCAGAACTGGCCACATTGCTACTATAAATGCCTACCTTCTCCCTCCTATAATTTTTTCCCTTTTGCTACCACCTCCCCACTTCTATCACCAGTAGGATTTGCACAGAAAATATTTATTAATTTGAGCCATTGCTTCACAGCCTCTGAGAAGGTCTTGAGTGGGGTTTGCCCACATGGTTTGAAAAACTCTGAGTAAGGGAATATGATGTCTGCATTTGAGCTATCTGCAAGTACAAATGGCAGATGGTATTCATAATTTAGACACTTGCCTAGGGTTTCTATAAAAGTAGTTTCTTTATTAAAATAGCTCTATGAGGAAGAAAGAGGGGATAGAATGTTAGAATAGGGAGTTCAGATCCCACCTCTGACCCTTGCTAGCTACATGACTAAAACCAAGTTATTTAATTTCTGTGAGCCTCAGGAAATGGTCAAATAATAAATTATGCATAGTTTATAATCAAATTAGTCAAATGACCCCCTCTCCAAATATATCACAAGTCCTTTATATAAAAGGAGGAAAATATAGAAAGTATTTGAAGTGGAGGCAGGTAGTTCACTCGATGGATTGAGAGCAAGGGCTAGAGAAGGAAGGTCTTAAGATCAAATCTGACCTCAGATACTTCCTGGCTGTGTGACACTGGGCAAGTTGTTTACCCCTATTGCCTAGCCCTCACTGCTCTTCTGCCTTGAAAGCAGTTCACAGTGTTGACTCTAAGATGGAAAGTAAGGGTTTAAAAAAGAAAGAAAGAAAGTGTTTGAAACAAGTTTTAAAAGTAACATAATATAAGTACAATAGGGCACCTTGCTGACTAAATTCCATGTGTTATATCAGTTATAGAGATATACTTGAGATACTTTGTTTTTATCTCAAGAAACATTTTTCCCCTGTCTACAGAACTTCCAGATACTGAAGAACAATATGGATTTCCAGGACTAGACTTGAAAAATTTAGTATACCTTTAGGTAGAAACCCTCAGGACTATCAGCATGATCTCCTTAGCTCTCCAGATGATGTCTGGAGCATAGTTTTCCTTTAGCATTTAAGTTTCTTTTAGACCAGCCTCAACTTCTGTCCTTTGGTATCAAGCTTCCTTTTTCAGTACAGCTCCTTAGAGCTCAAAGCTACACCTTCCCCCTTTGTAGAGGCTCCACCAAGGAAGATGTTCACCCAGGTCACTTTTGGGAAAGATGCCTTCCTCCCACTAACTACTGGTATATCTTTAAAGAGGTGGATTTACTTGTCTAAGACTCAGTTTACTCCTCTGTAAAGATGAGAAGTATTTCTTAGCTGTCTAACTCTGGGGCATTTTGTGTGTGTTGGTTTTAAAAATGAGACATGACTCCAGATTGGTGGAGAGAATGCTGAGAGCTAATATTCTCTTTTGGGGGTTTATGGACTTCAGGTGAAGAGCCTTTGCTCTAGGATAATGGATTTATATTTATTATGAAATAAATATATTTATTCATAGTGTCATGGATTTAGAGGTGGAAGAGATCATAGAGGTTATTGACTCCAACCTCATTTTATAGATGAAGAAACTAAAGCCCTTAGATATTAAATAACTTGCCTGTCATAGTGTAGTAAGTATCAGAAGACAGAATTTGAAATCAGGTCTTCTTGACTAATGTCCAAGACTTTATCTACTACATCACTCTGCCTCAATTAAAATAGACTCTCTCCTTTTTCTTTCTTTCTTTTTTTTAGGATGCCAAAGGGTTTGTGAGCAATCATGAATAAATTAGAAGGGATTTCACACTCTGGGAACTGTTAAATTAAAGATTTAAGGCATTGGGAAATAGCACAAAGACATTTAGAGATTAGATAGCACAAATTATATGGTTCTAAATACTATATTGTCTGATTTAATTTCAAGATTCAAAGCTCAAACCATAGCTTTATGAAACTCAGAGTATTTAGCTTTCAAAAAAAAAAAGGAAGAAGCAAAGGCCTCTTCTAGTGTTTACAGACGCTCAGGCAGCTGTATAAGTCTGTTTCAATAGCCATTTGTTACTGAAGAGACTCCTAGAGACCTGCCCCTTCCAGCATTCCTCATTTGCCCTCTGCCACTAATCTACAGCATCTCCTGCAATGTGGAGCCAGAAGAGGATTTTTCATTTAAGTATGAAAGTGAGCAACATTTCATCTAAAGAAATGAAAAACCCAAGGGAAAAAGAATGATATTGTAATGAATTATGGGAAGATGCCCAAACAAAATAAGCTATAATTTGAAATGACTACCAAGGATAATTCATTGTTTTATTCATATAGCCAAGTTGCCTTCATCTTTGTAATGAATTGGAGTGAATCAGAGAATCTTGGAGTTGAGAGGGATCCCTCAGAGATACTTGAGTTTGAATATTATCAAATCATGAAGCCTGCTCTCAACATAAACACAAGGAGTAGTCCAGTTTTTAGTTAAACATCTCCCATGAAAAGAAGCTGCTACTCCCCAAACAACCCAATTCATTTTTTAAAAATAATCTTATTGGTATATTTTGGCTTTATGTCATCTAAATTTACCCCTATACTTTTCCATCTTCCTCTTATAGAGAGCTATTTTCTATAATAATTTTTAAAGGAGAAAAAAAGAAAGAGGAAGAATTGGTGGGGGGGATCAGCTAGACAGCAATTCATTGAAAAATATTTGACCATACATGGGATTTCCAGACCCTTGCAAAAGATTAGAAGAAAATATCCTTTCATATCCCGTTTTTGGAGCTAAGGCTGTTTTTTGTAATTTTGTGGCATTCATTTTTTCATCATTTTGTAGTTGTTCTTTCCATTTCCATTACAATCACGGTAGATTTTGTTTTCATTGCTCTACTTACTTCATTTTGCGTTAGTTTGTATGTCTTTATGCTTTTCTGTATTCATCACATGTCTCTTTTTACAGCATATTAATAATATTTCACTTCATTCACATACTTAATTCACTCTTGGAGAGTTCAGATTGCTAGGAATTTGTTCTTTATATCGAGCAAGTTTCTCTGATAAACATCTGGTTTCCAAAATATATAGGGAGTTAATTCAAAATAATGAGGGAAAAAAAGGCTCATTCCCCATTATAAAAATGATCTAAGGATATAAACAAACAGTTCACAAAGAAAGAAGCCTAGTTTTTTTTCTATGAACATGGGTGTGTGTGTATGAAAATTTTCCAAATTACAACTAACTGGAAAAATGCAAATTAAAGCAATTTTGAGACTCCATCTATCAGAGAGCTAACAATGAGAAAAAAAGAGGAGGAGCTTTGGAAAACAAGCACACTGATACACTGTTGGTAGACCTGTGAAGAGATCTACCTATTGTGCAAAACAATTTCAAACTATTCCCAAACAAATTACCAGCTAGTATATGCGTTTTGACCCAGCTATACCACCTATGGGCCTATGCTCAAAAGTGATATTGAATTGGACAATGATCAACTATGAAGGACTTAGCTCTTCTTAGCAATACAATGATCCCTGACAATTTTGAAAGACCTATGATGAAAAATGCTCTCCACCTCTAGAGAAAGAACTGATGGAGTGTGAATGCAGAACATAGCAGACTTGTAAAAGTATTTTTCTTCCTGTTGTTGTTTTGATCTGTGTTCTTTTTTGCAACATGGCTATTATGGAAATATATTGTGCATGCTTGCACATATATAATCTCTATCAAAGTACATAACTTGTCAACAAGGGAGGGCAGAAGAGAAGGTGGGAAAACAAAACAAAACTTCTTAGGATGAAGACAATGCAGCCCTTAGAGGAAAATTTATATATCTAAAAACTTGAATAGACAAAAGAGAAAGAATAAATCCATGAATAGGTTATGTAACTATAAATAATTTAAGGAACAAAAAATCAAGTGGAATTTTGTGAAGTTGAAGACTATGTAATAAAAATCTCACCCAGACAAAAAATAGAAATTTTAAAAGTCAAAGAAGAGATAAATTGAAAAAAATTGATGAGTAAAAATTAGAGCTATTTTTATTAAGAAAAAAGATAAACCATTAGTGTATCTGATTTTTTTTAAAGAGGAAAACCAAATAACCAATATTAAAATTGAAAACAAAAGCCTCTTAAAATGAAATTGAAAAGAAAATTGCTTTAATCTATTCTATCTAATTATGTACCCATATAACTTATAACTTCTAGGAAAGTGAAAACATTTGCCCAAGAAATGAAAAATACTCAGATCCTGAGAATCAGATTTCAGGAAAATAATTCAAGAAAGAATAAAAGAACATCAAAAGGAGAAAAACAGCATCTGATATATTTATAGATTAATTCTACAAGACATTCAATTAGCAAATAATTTCAACATTAAAGAAATTGAATGCGAATAAAGAGAAAGAAAGGATACTGTAAAATTCTTTCTATGGAACAATCTAGACAAAACCAGAGAGAAAAAAAGCAAAGAAATGAAAATATTTAGTAAATAACAATGGAGGAATATTGAATAAAATATTATCAAAATGGGTATAGCAACCTATTAAAAAGTATATACCCAATCACCAGGTTGGGTTTGTTTTCAAGAGTGAATAACTAATTCAATATTAGGTAAAATAAAAGCATAGTAGACTATATTAATAACAAAAATATGAAAAATAAATAGAAAGTTTTTGATATGCAACACTTTCTTACATTAAAAACATTAAAAAGTATAATAATAAATGGACTACCACAAGATATATAATATCTTCCTATCTAAAATAAAGTTAGCACTACCTGAAATATATCATTTGAATATTGTTCTAAAAATGCTAACTACAACAATAAGATAAATAAAAAAAATTGGATAAATAGGGAATAAGAAAAAAAAATTTATTGTTTCCTGAGATGACATGATCTACTTAAAGAATCCTAGAGTAGTGATGGTGAACCTTTTAGAGATGGAGTGTCAGGCTTTGCCCCCACTCCCCACCTCCCAGACTGAGTGCCATGCTTGCGCCCCCATAGACTTGCCCTTCCCCATCCTTGCAACTCCCTCCCCCCCAGTCAACACCCTTATTCCAGACAGGGGAGAGAGGAAGCATTCCCATTGGGCTGCTGGGCAGAGGGGTGGGTGAAGTGAGGAATGTCCTCAGGCACATAGAGAGGAGGATGAGGAGGAGAAAAGTTCCACCCTGAGTTCCTCTGGCTTTTTAGTAATGAACTATGGCAGGCAACTGTAGGCATGTTCACAGAGAGGGCTCTATGTGTCCTTTTTGGCATGTGTGCCATAGATTCTCCATCAAGGCACTAAAGAATTATCTAAAAATAATTAAAATAGAAACTTCTGTAAAATCATACAATAAAGCAAATCTACAAAAATTACCAGTTGTTCTTTATATTTCTAACAAAATCTGGAAGGAAGAGAAAGAAAGCGAAATCTCATTTAAAAAAAACTACAGAATGTATCTGAGACTGCAACTACCAAGCAATACATATAAATTATATTAATGAAACTACAAAATTCTTATAACAAAAGCAAAGATAGTCAAATGACTGGAGAAGAATTAATTGCTCAATGTTGAACTGTGCCAATATAATAAAAATGATAAATCTTTAATTACTTTGTAAAACAAGGAAAAAATAAGTTTATTTAAAGAAAAAAGAAAGGTTTACTATCAAGAGAAAGAATTTTTTTTTAATGGGGAAGAAAGGAAGCCTAGCAGTACCAGTCTCAAACTGTGCCACAAAGACAAAGTTCACTTTATATCTATCAAAATACTTTATACCTATCAAAAAAGTAGGAAAAAGTTTCAGATTAAGTATACAAAATCTAGAGATAAACACAGTAGCCTCTTTGCTAAACCCAAGTGGAATAAGGGACTCACTATTTGACAAAACTGTTGACAAAACTGAAAAACAATCTTATATAGCTCACAAGTTCTCCTACTTTCTAATTTCTACTTCAACTCAGAACTTTTAGAAAAGATCTACAGTCCATGGGATATATTGGAGCATCTCTTACTAGGGAAGAAGGAGTATTGAACAGCCAGAGAAGAACTCTTATCTATCATTCTCTCTCTGGCAGTTCTGATTGGGCATATAAAGACCAATTATAAGTTCACCTGAGGTCCTCTATCTGAAAGGACCTCCATTTCGGTTTTGTCTTGGCCTATTAGGAACTTATCTTCAAAAATGTCCTAAAACATTTACCAAGCTCAGAATAGAAAATCTTTGAATATATTATGTTTTTGTCTCAATCATTTGACCAAAACTCTTTAGATTCAGATGATAAAGAGCATATTTAAATGATGTTGAGTTCAGGTTTGTACTGACATTGTGTTTCTCGAAATATTGGAAGCTACTTCTTTCATATTTGGCTATCTTTAAATATCACAATTCCATACTAATCTGGAGCCAATTGGTTATCTCTACAATTTCTTGATTCCACAAATCTGATCCCTAAGCTAAGAGTATCAAAATTTTTGCAATAAGTTTTATTTTCCCCTTCATTGTCACCTCTTCTCACTCTCCCACTGATGTATTTCATCTACAGGAATATCATCTCACTTCCCTTATTAATTCAAGGGTGGGTGGTATTTTGGGACTGCAATTGCCTTTTTCCAAATAGTTTCACTCATTCCTACTCCTAATTAATCTACTATATTATGTAGCAACGAGATAAATAAAGTCTTCCAATGAAGGCATTCTCTGCACAGCTGTTTCTGGAAACATTTGCTGAGTCATCTGCACTGTTTGTTTGAATAACTTGAGTTTTTCAGGCACATGTAGTCAAAGGAATTTGGCCTTACTCTGGGCCCCCCTCCTATCTTCCTTTCCCCACCAACAGTTTTTAAGAGTAAGAAAGGAGTGAAACAGCTCCAATAACACCGGTAGCCCTATGACAAGCTTTACTTTGTGCCTACAAAATCTGTGCCAAAATATAGAATTTCTAAATAGCTATAGAAAAGCATTCCAAAGAACATGTTCTACAAGTTAAAGGTCCAAGGGCCATGTTTCCCTTAAGTAATATAACAAATCCATCAAATTTTACCTTAGTAATAGTAGAAACCTTTCAAACTTGACTCCAGAGTTTTGCTTTGAGTGGAGAGAAGGTTCAGGTTGGGCAAGGGAGAAGAAAGGGATTTGGTCTCTGAGTACATCTTAAAAAAAACCAAGCCCACAGAACCCCAACATTTCAGTGCCAACAGGATTCTTGGAAGCCTTGTTGTCTAAACCATACTCAAATAAGAATCTTCTCTACTATCAACAGATGACCAGAGTCTTTAATGAACCACGTCTAATGAAGAGTCACCTACTATTTCCCGAGGCCATCCATTCCACTTTGGTAAAATTCTTCTTAGGAAATCTGTTTGATTTTCCTTTAATTTAAACCTAAATTGTCACTTTGCAGCTTCCAACCATTGTTCCTACACAACTTGAATGCCATGTGTGGAGTTGACACACGGAGTTTTAGATACACCAGGAAACAGGGAATAGGATCGTTTTTTAAAAAAACATTCATTGCACTTGCTAGGAAAATAGATGACTAGGTGTTGCCAGCACAAGGATGAGCATCGTCAGTCTGGCACTACCCCTTAACTTAGATGGCTGCAGCTCCACTGAGCACTGCATCTTGCTCCCTACACTGTTTTGCATGGGATCATTCCGTTCAGTAAGATAGGAACCATCATCCATCCTGCTGTATCTATTGACTTCCAGCTGCAATGACATTACTGCCTCCCGAAGGACCGCACATTTGAATGTGACCATGTGTTTCCTCCTTCTTTTCTCAACCAACTTGGACCAGGGAAGTGTTCCACTCAGAGCAATCCTTTGAAAACAATATCTCAAGACTTTGAGATCCTCATAAGTTCCTTTTAGTATTAAGAACCTACTCTATTTCCTGATCCATAATATGGAATTCTATTACACTTATAACAGATGCATACACAGAACCACTACAGTCTCTGGACCCTGTGAAGATGATGAATTCTCTATGTCTGACTCATTACTGAAGGACTTAAACTTTGGGTTTTATTGAGCACAAATTGGAAAGAGCCTTGACCTCAGTGGATCTTTAAGAAGGGGAGATTTTGCTCCTTTTTTAACTTGGATCCTCCATGTAGTTAGAGAATCCCTGGAGGGGTGAAGGAGTGAATCTTCTCCAGTCTAAAAACATGTATATTGCTCCCATTCAGTAACCAGAGCAGGAAAGTTCATTTCCCAAAGTTCGAATCTGGGTCTCTTGACTGCCTTGTCTAGTTTGCATCCTTTTGCCTAATCCAAAGTGAATGGACATTGATCTTGAGATGGATGTGTCCAGACTGACCTTGTGAGTTCATGAGATTCATTGTCCTGGATTCTGAGTCAGTGCTGGAAATTTGTAAGGAGATGCCAGCACCTACTCTAATACTCTTCAAGAAGATGCCACTGATTGGAAAATGAACCTGATTCCCTGCCTGGCTATCTGGAAGACATCTATCATGGGGAATTGTTTATAAGAAAGGTTGCAATAGTATCAGTTGAAATAATTATTCAGATGTCCTTGCAAATGCTTTATATTTTGATGATTTTAAGAATATAACAATAGTTGTTACTACCTTTTATTTAGCTTAAGTTTGTTTTCATCAGTGATTTTAAAAGTTAAATCCTGTTTTACACCTGTCAATTTGAGCTGATGGGAGTCTTTTTTGTATTTAACATTTCTTTTTGTATTTAATTATTTTTTTAGATGAAAAAATAAATTACTGTCTCTACCTGATTTATATTACACAATAAATACATCTATACAGCCAACTCAAGGAATTCCCTAGACATGTGTCAAACCACAAGCCTTAAGTAATTTTCCTAAGGATTCTGGGGCAAAGGCATAAAAAGTGTAAGAGTAGAAGTAGTCAGACCCTTCTTTTAGGTGGGCAGGTTCCCCAGGACTGAATCCCAATCCAGACAACATGTATATGACCAGAACATATAGACACCTTAGTGAAAAGTCACAATGTCCCAGACTCTTGGACCCACCAGTAGTTCAAAATGTTAGACAATAACTTGATAGCCCCTTACTCCCTTTCAAGTTGGTACTTTTGAAATTCCAACAAAAGTACTTAGAGAAATCAGGCAGCTAAGATACAGTGATGGACTTGGCATCAGGAATAGTGAATTTAAATTCTGCCTCTACACTTAATAGCGATATAACTTTGATCAAATCACTTAACCCCTCTTGGTCTCAGTTTCTTTATCTGTAACATGGGGATAATAATAGCTCTTACCTCAAAGGGTTGTTGCAAAGATCAAATGAGATAATAAATGTAAAGTGATTTACAAATCTTAAAATTTAAGTCTATAAATGCTCACCACCACTATAATAAATCACTCCCCAGAAAAAGTGGAAAGATTCTTGGATTAGGAGCCAGGAGACTTGGGTTCTAGTCCTATGTCTGGTACTAGCTAATTGTTTGGCCTTAGGTTAGTCATGTAACCTCTGTGAGTCTCTATTTTCTCTTCTATAAAATGAACAAATTACACTGGATTCATTCCAACATCTCTTCTAGCTTTAAGATTCTATGACTGCTGAGATGCTCAAAAAATAGCTACCTTATGCTAGGAACTGAAAGGAAAGAAAGAAGTATGATATGAGGATCCTTACCCTCAAAATGCTTAAAATATCATTCAGCAAATAGATTATGGAGGTATGAAAATGCCATTTGTAGTATAAATAATTAATGGCAGAATGAATAATACAGATATTACACACTGTAGGAATTCAGGGAAGGAAGAGAGATCCCTTGGCTTCACAGAGAAGGTAGGGCTCAAATAGGTCACCGAGGATGGGAAAAATTAGAGGAAGAAAGTTTATGTCCTTATGAATGACTGACTTTCCAACCTCTTTTATCTTGACTTTATTAAGAAATTACTCAGACCCTAACCAGCTTTTCTTATTGTCTTCAGTTGTAGAGTTAAACTTCAAATCCTTTCATCACATATAATGTATACCTAAATGGGACACTAATAGTGATAAAAAGAACAAGAATTCCCTTTTTTGAGAAAACTAAATAAAGAACAAGAATTCCCTTTTTGAGAAAACTAAACAAAGAGTTAAGGATTAGATTGTGTTAGCTTTGTGGCAATATCATATATAACAAACAAACACAGTAGTGATTGTATTTATAATATACCACATGTTAAATGTATGCTAGAAATACATTTTTAAATAATGATGGATCAATAAGATTTAGCATCTATGAATTTTATTTTAATCTACCCAGCATAAGTCAAATTAAGTTTTTATGGTAGGATTTGTGCAATCTGGAGTCCTAAAGCTATAGAGAAGAAAAAGTTAGAAAGCACCCAGAAAAATAAAGTAATAATAATAATAATAATAATAATAGCTAGTAGTCATATAATTCTTTAAAGGAAATTTTACAGGTATTATTTCATTTGAGTCACGAAAAAACCTTGTGAAGCAGGCACTTTTTTTAATCCTCATATTATGAATGAAGAAACTGAGACTGAGAGAAGTTAAATAATTTACCTAAGGCCACACAGAAAGTAAGTATGTTTGACCAGATTTGAACTTATATCTACCTGACTCTGAGTCCAGCACTCTATTTACTATACTGTCTAGAAATGGCTTAAAGTTGTGATAAAACTCATGAAAACAGCAAAGCAAATAAAGAAAAGAAGAACGAGAAAGAAAGGAATTAGTCTTTAAATGTATGAAAGAATACCCTGAATGGCAGAACATCATTGTTCTGTTTCCACCAAAAATGAGACAAGTAGATATAAGTTGCAAATGAAGGAATTTGAGTTCCTCAGAAAAGAAGGCATACTGACTGGAAGGACTATAAGGAAATGAGATGGTTCCCAAAAGATGCTATGATAGCTCTCTGAAGGCTTCAAAGGTAAAAAAATCTGATTTGGTTTGAATGCAGTTCCAACCAAAAGAAGGAAAATAAATAAGATGAACCCTTAAGATGTCATTTATTCCCATATAGTTCAATTCAACAATTTAATAAACATTTATAAGCATGAATAGATGTTTACTAAATTATCGACATTTAATAAATTTAACAATGAATGAAATGATATAAATATGTTTATATATTAATAAGTTGTTAATTAATAATATTGTATATAAAATATAATTATAACAAACCCCCACAAGTAACTAGCTAAGTACAATGCCTGTAGTAGGCACTAAATATATCATGATAAGCACGAATAAATGCTTATTAACTTATGGACATTCAATAAATTTAATCATTTAATTGTTGCAAATAATTGTACTTGACTCTGAACATACTAATCCAAGATCAAAACAGTTCCTGTCCTTCATTTTCCTAGAGTGATACAACACATAAACAGATAAGAAAATGCAATATAAGTTAGGGCAGTAGAGAGAATTAGCCCTGGGCAATTCAGAAAAAAAGTTTCCTATGTGATGAGCAGAAGCTAGAAGAAAACTAGGAATTCTAAAGGGCAGAAGTGTGGCGGGAGTACATTCCTGGTACATACAGTCAGGACAAAAGCAAAGAGATAAGAAATGGAATGGCAGGTCTGAGGAACAGCTAGTGAACCATTTTGACTGGAATGTGGAATGGGAGCCATCCTATGGAGAGCTTTAGACAACCTAGGGAGCCATTGAAGATATTTGAGTTTAAGAGAGACATCGACAGACCTATTTCTAAAACAAAATCCTGGTTGATGCCATTTGAATTCTCATCAGTTTAGTGACACTTTACTACATAGCATAGGTGTTACAAAGATTCTATAGACTGCAGTAGACTCTCATTTATGTGAACTCAACACTTTTGATTTCAGATATGTGTGATTAGCAATAAAAAAATAAAGGCAAAAAATACACAAAGTAAAAGTTTTTAATTATGTGCTAAATCTGTGCCATTTTCCCAAATGGCATAAAATCTAGCAGTAGTTTGCCCAATCATGTTCATTTTAGCTCTGAGAAGTGTTAGTGAAAGGCATTACATTTTTCTGTGCCAAACATAAGCTCCCCACATCAGTCTTTGTCCAGAGTTCTTGCTTGTAACAAGTCTTGTCCATGTCAGAGCAGTACTTCTCTTTGTTTCATGAATGCTATTAGTTATTGATAATGGTCCAAAAGTACAAGCGGGGTGATACTGCTAGCTCTGATAAGTCTTAAAAAAAAAGCTTAGGTATGTTTGTATAAGAATTACTTATTAAATCACGAGGCTCACTATTATGTGTAATTTTTAACACAAAGGGTCTTGTTATATATTGGTCATATAAAATGAGGTACCTGAAGTAAGGAATAGAAGACAGAAGAGCAGATATTTGTAGGAAGCCAGGAGAATTCAAGATGGTATCTTTTCTTCTCCCCCTTTAATATGCAATAAGATTGGTGGAATATTGGATGGAGTGCTGGGTCCAGAGTCAAATCTGGCCTCAGACCCTTATTCATGAAATGACTGAGTAACACAAAGATTGAGGAGTGCTGGTGAACTTCTCTGCGAGACTGTAGAAAGTAATTAGGGGTAAATTAAATAATGTTACTATTACTCTACTTACTAGAGGTAGACAATCCCAGAGGAATAGGAGGGCTTGAGAGATAATAGGAGATGGGATAGTTTTTGTGTTCTAGACTCTAGAATCTAGACCCTCTGAAATGGGAAAAACTTGGGAAAGATACAATCCAAGAATCTGTGGAAAGGAGACCATTAGAACATTGGTGGTCTATGACTCAACCTGGTATCAGTGAGAGACATGAGTTCAGGAAGGACAGGGGCAGGATGCATTCCTCCTTCTTGGACGAACTTTCATGGGAAGGGGACATTTCAGTGCTTCAGAATGGTGACAACTTGATCTGACATCATGTAGGGGTTCTGATGAGGAGAACCTGTGTCTCCTGCCACGATTAACACTGACAGCTAGAACACAGACAACACAGAGGCTTTTTCTTTCCAAAAAAGGGTAATGATGCCATGACTGCTGAGAACTACAAGAGTGATAACAGGAACCATTGTCACTACTACCAGTTGGGAGTTCTTAGATCTCAGTGGTACAAAATTATGCTGTGCAACCCAAAGTGTGGTTCTGCTCCAAGCTGCAGTAGATACCCCAAGTAGAAAAACTGCAAGAAGTGAAGCTTCTTGGTATATTATTCTAAGTAACTGAGCTACAAAGGTCTTCTCTGGGAACAGAGTTTGATATTTTCCATGAGTGCACCGATGGGAGTTTCTTTTGTTTCTTTTGACTCATTAATAAAAATTTTCTTCCTTAACTTTTATGTATCATGTCCTTGCAAGGGGGACTTGATAACAATGACCTGGGCAATGTCATATAGTGAAGATGCCAGATTTTTTCTGGAGGGAACTAATAAACCAGGGAGTTGAGAAATCCTTTAAATTGTACCTGGGCTCTTTCTATCTTGGGAGAGCATCTGGTACAAGGATTACATCACTAAGTTTTTCTGAGAAACAGATATTTTATGCATCAAATGCTGCTGTGACAAATTTTCTCAGAAACAGGAAATGAGTTCTAGCAGCCCTAAAATTATTATTCAAATATATCATCCTAATTTTAATACTAAATGTTTGATCACTTGATATAGTGTGGAAAACATATAATTCAGAGTCCCCACTATAAAATAGTTGATAGGCAGTGCTGCGCTTTCAGGCAACTATATGGTAGCCTTTCAGAACATAGTTTTCCCTGGATCCATTCTATTGGTGCCTCTTGAAGAGGGTTGGGGGGAAGGTAGCTTACTTCAACTGTTTAGGGCTGCCCTTGCAGAAGGAGTCCATTCCAGCAGCCCATTTTAGTTGTTGCCATTCTGAAGATGAATAGGCAATTTGAAGTGAAGGGCATACTCACAGTTCCTATTGGGAAACGGGGAACATAAATGTGCTGGTGCTAAAGCATGCATACATTTAGAGAGGGTAGTGAAAGCAATTTCTATTTGGTAGTTAATACTTTTGCTTAGAGAGGCTTGGCCAATTCTCTTATGATTGAAGGGTTCAATGGATGCCATGGTGAAAAGATACAGTTCCCTCATTTGCCAGAACGGTATTTGAATTTTTCACAAGCACTCACAAGTATCTCATTTTTCTTTTCGAGACAAAGGACCAACATGACTCCCTATTTGTGAATTCGAGTCCAGGCAGCTGCGAAGGACTATCACATATCGATATATGTGCTTGGGCTAAAGTACTCTTCCAAGTGAAGCTGGCCAGCCCCCCAGTGTGCAAGCTTCTATTGTAGGATTGTTTTTTAGAGAGCATCAAGGTGAAGAATGCCAAGTGGCCTAGGGGGGAGAGATGCTCTATTGAAGATTAGAAAAAGAAACAAAGCTCATTATTTTTCTGTCTGTGTGAAATATCTCCCTATCAAAAGGAATATTCTGGAAAGAATAGGCAGGCTAGCAAATATTATGGAAACTATCAGTTTTCCATAGGGAACCACACAGGTATTTCTTGGTCCCTTTAAAATACACTTGACATCTCCGGTCTTGGCAAATAACTCACCCCTGTGGAACCCAGTACAAATTATCCTTCTTTTCTCTGCTTTGTGAAAGAAGCAGAGGAAATCATATTGCAATAATTTTGAGTCTTCCATGTCAGACATGTGAGCATGAAATGCTATCTCAATGATGCCTCAAGAATAATTTTCTCAATTATGCTTCAAAATAGCAGAGGAAATGTCAAGTGAACTCACCGTTGGGCTGTCAGTATAATCTTGTCCCTTGAGAGCTCACATTCTTTCATTGGCTGGGGGTCCTGCCTCTGCTATGAGAAAGGTCTTTATCTAGAGCTGGTGGGAGTCAAAGATAATGATCTTAAAAGAAGGAGAATGGAAGATAATCTACCTCAGAGCTTGTCACTGTGTGAACTATATTATTATACCCTGTGTATTGCAATGTAAAATTTTATTTGGGCACTTAATGCTTTTTCACTTTCTGAGCAGGGTAAATGAAGGGGAATTGATGAAAGGGTAGGGAAAGATGGTGAATTCTTCTTCCTCTTGAGTAGTCTCTCTCCCTGGCACGTTCTGATTCTCACAGAGGCAAAGTGGTATAGTATGTAGAGAAGGCTGAACTTATAATCAGAAATATCTCAGTTCAGATACCATCTCAGATTACTAATAAGTTTGAATGCCATCTCAGATTCTTAATAGTTCTATGATCTTGGACCTGTCACTAAACCTCATTGAGCTTCATGGTCCTCATCTGTTAAAAAAATTGACTTTATGAACTTTAGAGTTCTTTCTAGTTCTAAATCCGTGATCCTGGGAAATCTAGACTTTGATAACCATGGACAAGGCACCAGATCACTCATTACAAAATGAATATAATAATATTTATACGAACTACTCACATAATGACCAGAGGACAAAACTTGAAGCCAGGATGACCTAGTTTCTATTCTGACCTCTGATATATATTGATGGGGTAACTTGGAACAATTCATCACTTCTCAGCTACATAGGTAAGATTATGAGTTTTAGAAGAGTCGATCATTTGCCTTGGTGGAAGAAGTGTCATCATCTGAAGTTCTCTACCCTAGAAGAAACCACACAAAATAACAATCAATCAATCAATCAACCAATATTTATTAATTTCCTACTAGGTGCCAGACACTGGACTGAGTGCTGGGGATATAAAAAGAGGCAAAAGACAGTCTCTGCCCTCAATGCACATACAATCAATCTAATGGGGGTGTCATTGTTTTTGTTTGTCCTCTGTTATCCAGCAATATGATGAATGATATCTTGATTTGAATAAGAATAGAATTTAAGTGAGGCAGAGTTGCACAAAGCCACAAGTCTCTCTTCTAGAGTCATGTAAGCCCAACAGAAAGACAAAAGTTAGGATGATAGGGTGATTTGGCCAAGATAAAGTGGATGATCGTGGTGTCTTTGATATCTGTCCAAGCTCAAAGCTACTTTCAGGACCATTGAAACAAAATGTTCTCATTTGCCCATTCCACCAGAAGAAGTCTTCACACACTTCAATAATCCCCTAGTTCAATAACAGCTCTAGCTTGTCTGTCAAGATGATTTTACCAGTGTAGCCAATATAACAAAAAGCTACAGCTTTTTGGAGCCACAGATGAGAGTTGGGTGACAGGTGGACACAAAGGTGAATGAACAGCCCTGAAAATGGCTTGGCAAATCCTTCCACCAGAGGTGCTAGCTTTCCATGAACACCCCATACACCTTCCCTTTCATGATCATACTTTAACACAAAGGAGACAGATTGGAGTGGACACCATGGGAAGAGCATTTGCTTTATATTCAGAAGACCTAATTCAAATCCTGCTTCTGATACTACCTCTGTGACCTTGGGTAGGTGGCATAACTCCCCAGAGCCTCAGTTTCCTCCACTGTAAAATGAGTGAATTGGCTAAACAATCTCTAAAGTCTCTTCCCATTCTAAATCAATGATCCTATGATCTAATCCATGGCATTCCATGATCTCTCTTGATGGTAATAATCTCTGTCTTCTCTCCTAGACTTTATATAATAATTTATAATCCTATAAAGTATTGACAACACATTACTATAAATTATAATTACCTGTGTATATTTCTTATCCCCTTATCTGGAAAGGGATCCCATGAAAACAGGGATCTAAACTTTGTATCTCTCCCATCACCAAAGACAATACATTGCATAGAGCAAGCACTAAATGAGTGTTTATAGAATGAATGAAGGAGTAAATGAATACCATGGACGAAGAACACAGAACAAGAGAGAGAGAAGGAGGCTAATGCCTCTTTGGCAGACAACATCAGTTAGCTAATTTCTCATTTTACAATGTGAAACTTTGGTCACTGACTGGAATGGACTGTAGGCACTCACATGACCTAACAAAGCGAGCTTTCTGTCTCTTGGCTCATAAACTAGTTTCATCAAAAAGTTGCTCCATATAACCCATTTCTAAATCAACACTTGTGCCATTCAACCAGAAGATCTCTTGTTTTAAAAGGAATATGGAAATAATATATACATAAAAGAGTGCTGGATCTGGAGCCAGGAAGCCTCATCTTCCTGAGTTCCAATCCAGTCTCAGATTCTTACCAGCTGTATGACCCTGGAGGAATCACTTAACCCTGTTTGCCTCAGTTTCCTCATTCTTATAAAATGAACTTGAGAAAGAAATGACCAACCATTCCAGAATCCTTGCCAAGAAAACCTCAAATAGGGTCACAAAGAGTCAGATACCCCAACAATACGTGTAAAATGCTTTGTAAATCCTAAAGCCTTACATAAATGCTATTATTATAACCAAGAAGAGATTTAGACAGCGATTCACATGACAAAAGAATAGCAACAGCACTAAGTCACTCTAATATGGAATTGTCCAAGATGATTATTATGGTTTCTACAAACAATTCCGCTGTTCCTGCATGGGTATACCTAATTCACTGTTCCCCCAACCCCAAGCCCCAAGGCTGTCATTTAAGTAAGCCTTGCACTTGGCCTTCAGCCAAGAAACTAATCAGTTATCTTTGGATTCCTTGGCAAGCACTGGCCTCTGACATACTTAAAAAGATGTTCTACATTGATCTGACAAGAAAGAACCCCTGCTCTCATTTCAACACACACATACACACACACAGAGCCATCTTGATGAGTCTCGGGGTGGAATTACATGGACTGAGGAGCTGGGGCCGGTCTATTGGAAGGAGTCCAGAATTCAGAGTCAGTCACAAGACTTAATTGACAATGCCAGCTATACTCCTTCATAGCCATGTGTCCTTGGATAAGTCACTAACTCTGTGAGCCTTAGTCTTCCCACCTATAAAATAAAAGTAAGAATCCCTTCTATGCCAACATCACAAGGTTAGAGTGAAGGTCAAAGGAGATGTTATTGTTGAGCCATTCCAGTTGGGTCAAATTATTTGGGACTCCATTGGGATTTTCTTGGCAAAGATATGGGAATGGTTTGTCACTTCCTTCTCTAGCATTTGACAGATGAGGAAACTGAGGCAAACAGGATGAAGTGACTTTCCTAAGGTCACATAGCTGGTCAATGTCTGAGGCCAGATTTGAACTCAGAAAAATGAGTCTTCTGATTCCAGTGCTCTATCCACTGCACCCTCTTGCTGCCCTATCAAATGAAATAATGCACAAGAAAGCAGTTCATAAGACATAACACATAATACAAATATAAAGGATGGGGATTATATGCGCTCCTCCCTTCATACTTGGCTCATTTAACTGTGTCTGTCCATGGACGTTTTGACTGAGATATTTCATGAAGTCTGTGGGTGGAAGCGAGTCTGTGCCTAGATTGCATCACATTATCTCACTTCTTGGCAAGAGTACATGTTAAACACTCCCTAGTCCCAAGCAGAGCTGGCAGTCTCAGAGGAGGTTCTTTTATATATACATATATATTCTCTTGAGCAAATGGACTCAAGGTTCTGCTCCACATAAAAAGGGTGAGATCCCAGAGTGGAGAGATAGAGTATGGGGTTTGAGGGACATCAATGAGGTCAGGGTCACCAATTGCAGAGTCTATGGAGAGAAGTAAGGTGTGAGAAAATTGGAAAAATGGTACCAAGGGGACAAGTTATAAAGGGCTTTAAAAGTCAGAGTATTTTATATTTGATCCTAGAGATGACATGAAACCATTGAAGTTTATTGAGTAGAGGAGTAACGCATTCAGACTTATAGTTTAAAAAGGTAAATTTGACAGCTAGATAGATGATGGAGTGGAGTAGAGAGAAATTTGAGTCAGGGATACCAAGTAGCAGGCTATTACAAGAGTGCAGGAGTGAGATGAAAAAGGGCATGTTACAGTGTGGTAGCCAGAGGAGTTCATAATCTTATTGGGGAGAAAATACACAGTAATGGGCAAATATGCTATGTACAAGATAAAAAGAAAATAATCAATAGAGGAAAGGAACTAGAATTTAGAGAGTTTGGAAAAGGCCTCCTTTAGAAGGTAGAATTTTAGTTGGGATTGAAAATAGGGTATATGTGAGAGAAGTTACAAAGATAGAAATGACAGGACTTGACAAATGGTGGTAGATGGGGATAAGATAGAGAAAGAAAAGAGTCAAGGATGATATCCAGTTGGCCAACCTGAGCAGTCGGGAGAATGGGGTAATGAGTAATATAATAACCGCTGTGGCTCAGTGGTTAAGAGCACAGGGCCTGGAGTCACAAAGACCAGAGTTCAAAGCTGGCCTCAGACACTTCCCACCTCTTTGACCCTAAGCAAGTTACTTAACTTCTCTTCAAAAGACTTACACTTGATCTATTGGAGAAGGAAATGGTAAACCACTGCAGGATCCTTGCCAAGAAAACCCCGTGGATGATTATAGACACAAGGAGTTGGACATGACTGAGCAACTAAAGAACAATAAGTAATATGGATGCTAGGAAGAGAGGAAGCTTTTTGATAATTTATGATAATGATCTTTTTTTCCAACTTTTCAAACCATTGGAGCCAAGTTATTTTGTTAATAATTTAAAGGTCCTCCAATGACTCCATTTTGCAATTAGCTTTAGGACATGGAAAAGGGTTGCATGGTAGATGGATTACAGACCTGGTTTTAATCCTACCTCTTCCATGTACTATGTAATCCTGGTTAAATCTCTTAATGTCTCTGAGCCTTAGTTTCATAATCTGTAAAATAAAAAGACAGAACTAGATGGCCTTTGATTTCTGTCCAACTTTGGGTCCATGATCATGTTATCCTCTATTTTGGGCCTGAGATTTACTAATGGATGGGTTTATTTTGAATGAGCAACTGATTATTGGTGATGACCAGGAGAAAGATTATAAAACAAATGGTAACCAACTGAGTAATATCTGCACCTTTATTCCTTTCCTCTAAGCCTTAGTCTTTCTTCAAGACTTAGTTTGAGATTCACCTTCCCTTACCATTTTAGCTCATAATGATTTTTTTCATCTGTTTAGGATGGGAAGGCATCTTAAAAGCCATCTAGTACAATCCCCTCAACATGAAGAAACATCTTTAGAGAGACAAAATAGTTTGCCTTGACTTACACAGGAAGTATGTAGCAGAACTAAACTCAGACCCTCAAATGCCAAATTGAGCACCATATTGCCTTTTAGAATTACTTTCTACTCATTTGGCCTTAACGCATCACCATTTTGAATTGAATTTTTTATTATTTTGTAATTGACCTTCCTCTATGCAGGTCCTGTTTTTCATCCACATTGGTGTATTTATTGGGACCAAGGAGCATGGCTTACATATCTTTGTATTCTAGTGTTTAATGGAATTTTAGGTGGAGTGCAATGGATAGAATTCTGGGTCATCTTCCTCATTTGAAATCTGGATTTGACAAATTGTATGACTCTGGGGAAGTCACTTGACCCTGTTTGCCTCTTTTTCCTCATCTGTCAAATGAGCTGGAAAGGAAATGGCAAACCAATCCAGGAACTTTGCCAAGAAAACCCCAAATGGAGTCCTACAAAGAGTCAGGCATGGCTGAAAAATGACTAAACAACAGAGTTTTGAGAAGCAGCTTCATATAATGGCCAGAGCATTGGAATTGATGTCAAAAGATCTAGGTTCAAATATTGGCCATTCAAATTAATAAATGTGAACCTGGGCAAGTAATTTAGCATCTCTTTGCCTCTGTTTCCTCATAAGTAAAATAGAAATAAAAATAATGCCTATCTATAGTTCCTGCCTTACAAGGTTAAAAAGATTTAATGGAAAATGTATGCAAAAGTGTAATACAAATAGATATTGTTATTATTGTTGTTTGTTGCATATGGCAAGAGCTCAAAATAATTATCCATTATAAAGGCAACAATGATCATAATGATGAATTCCAATCCTTTGCTCATCAAGGAAGATATGTGTAAAACACTTTATATCAATGAAGAAAACTCTTGCTACAATTTTATGTCCTTGAGGGTAAACACTTTTTAATTTTTTCTTTGGATTTCAGTCACTATAACATAACAATGCTTAATAAATGTCCATTTTTTGATTGATTAAGTGGCAGAAGTGGTATTTGAACCCAGGTCTTCTGTCTAGGTGGCACAGTGAATAAATAGACTGCCAGGTCTGAAGTCAGGAAGGCTAATTTTTCTGAGTTCAAATTTGGCCTCCGACATTTACTAGCTATGTGCCCCAAGGCAACTCACATAGTCCTTTTTGCCTCAGTTTCCTCATCTGTCAAATGAACTACAGAAAGAAATTGTAAACCATTTCAGTATCTTTGCCAAGAAAACCTCAAACAGAATCACAAAGAGTTGGACGTGAATGAACAACAGCGACTTCCTAATTGCAAGCCCAACTCAATCTCCATTATGCTGCGTTTCCCCTAGGATACTAATACACCAAATCTAAATTCCTTTGTTCAAGAAAGAGATACTCTTAGTGGTATTTCTTATTGTGAATCAAAAAATAACTCTACTAAACCAGGCAATGACTACAGCTCTTTGTCTCAGATATTCTTAGTGCCAGCTGGTCTAAATTCCTTTCTGTCCTGCATATTCACCTGGTGGCCTTGACTCTGCAAGTGACCCAGACATTTGTTCCTCATGGAATCAATCCTGCCTCTTGACAAAGTGGTTGCTTTCTTTGCCAACAGCTGTGCTCCAGCAGGTGCTCCCAAGAAAGGCCACTTCCCAGCTGTCTCCATTGCAATTGGATAACTGGGAATTTTTCATTTGATTGTCCATTTGACCCTCTGTTGGTTCATTGCACAGAAGGCATTTGTAAATGTGGTATTCAGTCTTTTTCCTTACAGAAAGAATGGGTTTACATGACCAGCTTTCTAGCATCATGTCTTCAATCCCCCACACTTTGGCACTGTTCCAGGCTTTCGTTTGTCTTGCCACATGCAGTAACTGAATAAATAACCAAAGACAGATCCAGGTCCAGAACCCATAGCTACCAGAAAGGTTGGAGGGAATTATGGTTTTATAGATAAATATAGCATCATAGAATCTTCAAATCAGAAGAATCCTCCTTAGACAAATGAGGAAACTTAGGCATGGAGGGCTTCAGTGACTCGCCCAAAGTCATATTGCTAGTTTAGTGGCAAAACCAGGATTAAAATCCAAGGTGATTTCAAATTTAGTGCTCTTTCCATCACATCGTGGGTATATTTATTTTGATATCCTGCCTTTTCTTTCATTAAATGATACCTTCTTGTTGCTGTTTGAGTCAGATCAAAACATATCATCTTCCACTTTATTTCCTTCATGAGATTTTTATTTTATGTATGATATCTCTCTTCTATCCTGACATGAACAATATGGAAATATGGATTGCATGAAAGTATGGATATAACTTATATGACTGTTTACCACCTGGGGACAGAGCAGGGTGGAGGGAAAAATTTGAATTCTTAAATGTCAGAAAACAATGGTCAAAATAGTTTCTACATGTAACTGAAAAAAAATCATAATAAAAATAAATAATTCATTCTAAACGTAAGCTGTTATTTCCTTTCCAAGTTGCGCTTTGTCAATGAATGTGTCACCAAAATGGGAGAATGTAGCTTACAGTTCTGTGCTACAATAGGCACAAAGCCACATTATCTCTAAATGGGTATTCAATATCCCTTCAATACAATAAGAAAGAGGAGCCCTTAGCTGAATCTTCTCCCACTTCATAATGAGAAAGGAAGAATTTATTTAATGAACACATATAAATAAGACCAAAAGGCAGATTATTCATTTTAAGGGTAATTCTAGCTCAATAAAAATGTGGCCTGGGAACCTATGTTTTCATACTAAAGTTTGAAAATTCATCCATAGATTGAACAATGGGGATAGTTGATAAGTAGATTGATTTCTTAGATTCTAGAGATTTTTGGCAGCTAGGTGGTACAGTGGTGAGAGTACTGGGCCTGGAAGATCAGGAAGATATAACTTCAAATCTGGTCTCAGATACTTCCTAGCTGTGTGACCCTGGACAAGTCATTTAAAACTGTTTCATTTTTCTCATCAGCAAAATGAGCTAGAGAAAGAAATGGGAAACTACTGTAGTAATTTTGCTAAGAAAACTCCAAATGGAGTCATGAAAAGTTAGACACAACTGAAATGATTGAAAGAACAACAATAGTGATTTGTTCTGATGGGCCATAAAAATTAGAAGAAAAGCATAACTTCTCAAAGACTTGAATGGAATACAGAAAAATTATTGGCTTTGGAGTCAAAGGATTTGATTTAAAATCTTGTCTCTGACTTTCATGGCCTATGTGATCTTGAGCAAATCACCTAACTTTTTTGAGCTATTTTCCAATTTAAAGATAGAAATGTAATTGATAAAAAAAAAAAACAGTATGAAGTCCTCACTTATAATTGATAGGATCTAATTCCAATTTTATTATAATTTAATATTGATGTATACTAAAAGTGGTCATATCTTCAATCCATTTGATAGTATAAAAATTAAAATGAATTTACAGTAACATCAAATATTATAATTTTATAAGATTTATTTATAATCACTAGAAGTAAAGGAAATAAAAAGGTAACAAAATAAAACCACACGCCCAAGCTAATTTACCTGTTCAAAACACCCGCATTCACAGCTGCCTTCATAGGAAGAAAAGAGAACTAGACATGGAAATCCACTGAATTTATCTCCTGTCTACATCAGCATGTAACAACAGGAAGTCAGTGGGTTCCTGGGTAATGTAGTTTCAAAGGTACAAGATTTTCAATTACACAATAGTCACTTGTGAATCTTTTCACTTCAGCTGTCAGTATCATTTGCAATACACATTTCCAGCAGGTAGAATGTTGACATTTTCTGTAATTTTTATCTGGTATTTTTTGATTATTTATTTTATCTGGTATATATTTTTTTATTTTTTATTATTTATTTTATCTGGTATATTTTGCCTTCTTGTGGTATTAGAACATGAAGATGCATCACACCCCTCTCCTCCACAACAAGCTAATCATCACTGTTGTTTTGTATAGAGTTGGCTTATAGAAATGTAACAAAGCCTGTAGAATCATAGAAGTAGTTCGAACTGCTACCAGAGTGGTAACCTAATCAGGGATATCTCTAGAGCAATTGTGCCAAGAAAGAAGTATTGAACAAATGGCTTTCATGCAGATTTGTTTGTAGAAATGGAGTGGTAGGAACAGCTAGGTAGAGGGCCAGGAGTGAAGACAGGAGGCCCTGGGTTCAAATATGGCCTCAGACACTAGAGCTATGTGACCCTGGGCAAGTCACTTAACCCTAATTGCCAAGCCCTTACTGCTCTCCTGTCTTAGAAATTATATTAAGACAGAGGGTAAGGGTTTTTAAAAAGTAAAATAAAAATAAATGAAGTGACTTATCATGCTGATTTAGATTTAGGCCATCACCATTAGAAATTACTGAAGGGTTGTCTTTAATGACCTTGTACTTGGTAACCAACGTCAATTATGGGAGGGGGCTTGTGTTAAGCTAAGATCTCCACACAAGCTAATACTGTCTGGGTTCTCATGCACCTTTTCCCCATTATAACAGAAACTATAAGACATCATTACAAACTAAAAAACTTTAAAACCTGCATAATACATAGGAAGACACAATCATAAACCCTTTTATGGACTAACAGATGATAAATGGCCATTGAAAAAGAAGGAAAATGTGTATACCATAATTTGTTCAACCATTCCCCAACTGATAGGCACCCTCTTAATTTCCAGGTCTTTGTCACTAAAAACATAGTTGGCTAAAAATGCTTTAGTCCTTAAGTTCTTTTCTTTTCTTTTTCTCTTCTTTTCTTTTCCTTCTTTTTCTTTTCATCTCCTTTCTTACTTTTTTGGGATATAATCCTGGGAGTGGTATTCCTATATGTCAAAGGGCAAGCAGAGTTCAGTAATGTTTGAGGATTAGTTTCAAATTGCTTTCAATAATGGCTGCTCCAATTCATAGCTCCAACCAAGAGAGTATCAATATATTTATTTTCCCCTTAAGTCCTTCAACACACCATTTTCTAATTTTTTTGGTAAGTTTTATCAGTCTTATGAATATGAACTGGAATTTGAGAGTTGATTTGATTTGCATTTCTCCAATTATTAGTGACTTGGAGCATATTTTCATATGATTAGTGAATACTTAGATTTGTTCCTTTAAGAACAAATAAGAATTTTTAAGAATTCATGTTGGAGTCAGATGCAGATCCTATGATTTTATTTTGGGGTTTTGGTTTTATATGAGTATTCTATTACAACAATGACCAATATAGAAGTATGTTTTGCATGATAATACATGTATAATCTAGATCAAATTGCTTACCATCTCCAAGAGGAGAGAGGGAGAGAACTTGGATCTTACAATTTCAAAAAATATAAGTTGAAAATTATTACATGTAATTGGGAAAATAAATATATTTGAATACAACATGAAAAAAAGAATTGTCAGTTCATGTTTAAATAATTAATCATTTGGAGAATGGCTTTTATGCTTATAAAGTTGAATCAGTCCTAATATATTTTGAAAATGGCTCCTTTTTTCAGAGAAACTTCTTGCAAAGAATATTTTCCCTTGTTTCCCTTTTAACAGTTGTACTGATTTCATTTGTGCCAATCTTTTTAATTTTATGTGATCAGAATTGTTCGTTTCTTTTGTGATCCTCTTTAGGCCTTGTTTGGTCATGAGTTCTTCCCTAATTCCTAGATCTAAAAGATTCTTTTTTCCTTTTTTCTCTAATTTGTTAGTGATATAACCTTTTATATCCAAGTCATATATTCCTTTATATCAACTCTTTTTTACAGTGATAAAAAAAACTAGAAATGAAGGGGATGCTCATCATTTGGTGAATGGCTGAATGAATGGAATATGAATAGAATGTGTTGTAAGAAATGAAAAAAGAAATAGTTTCAGAGTAACCTAGAAAGTCTTATATAAATTGGTCCATTAGGAAGTGAGTGGAACCAGGAGAAAAATTTATACAATAACAAAAACATTGTAAAAGAACAATGTTTAAAGATGCTAGAACTCTGATAAATGTGACAATCAACCACCATTCTGGAATATTAATGAAAAAGGTGGTGGGGATCTAATATGCATAATAAGGCATATTTTTGGACATGGCCAATATGAATATGTGTTTTGCTTGATTGTGCTTATTCATTACAAGGATTGTTTTGCTTTTTAATTTTCTTTCCAATGAGAATGGGAAAAGAGAGGGGGAAAAGCTTGTTATTTGAAAAAATAATTAATTAAAATGTTTCTAAAAATAAAAGAACCATGGAGATGGGAATTATGTAATATCATTGAGCCACCTCTCCTCACGCAGGACAAGTCTAGAGGGTGCTACAATGAGATTATTATTATTATCATCATCAAAAATGAAAATATCAGACCATTTTTTTTACTAGTACATGAAGTTCTTGAAACTTTTTAAACTCCAGAGACAGGAAACAAAATATATTCTGAAATTGTAGTTCTCTCTCTTCAAAAATAGATAAAGTCAAAGAGAATTGTGATCTTTGTCATCAAAGACACTAACCCATCTTTTGCATTCCATGTATATTGTGAACATAAGCCATATTGGGCATGGTTAATGCTTAGTTTCCATCTGGCACTTTTTCATAAGTATTCAAAATCAGTGTGTCAGCAGCAAAAGACTGTGCTTAATGGTCATAGGTTTTCCCTTTTGCCCATTTATTAGAATAACGAGACTGAGCATCCCACAGATTTAGGGCCTATGGAATTGCAGAAGGGGCTACATTGCCTTCCCTGTATCTATAGCATAAGAAAACAACTCCAGGCTAAAAAGGAGAAATTTTAATATTTATTCTTACTCTGCATTATTTTACTATTAAAAATCTAAGAGATAATGAAGTAAGAAATGCTCATCTTGATTTTTTTAGTTCATTATTTTCTTTTATTTTTAATTAATTTTTTATTTTTAGAAAAATTTTCCATGGTTACATAAGTCATGTTTTTACTTTCCCCTTCACCCCCTCAACCCCCTGCCCCCCTCCCCTGTAGCTAATTCGCATTTCCACTGGTTTTATTATGTGTGGTCAGTCAAGACCTTTCAGGTCTACATCCCCAATCATGTCCTCATCAACACAAGTGTCCAAGCAGTTGTTTTTCTTCTCTGTTTCTACTCCTGTAGTTCTTCCTCTGAATGTGGGTAGTGTTCCTTTCCATAAATCCCTCAGAATTGTCTTGGGTCATTGCATTGCTGCTAGTACAGACGTCTATTACATTTGATTTTACCACATTATATCAGTCTCTGTGTACAATGTTCTTCTGGCTCTGCTCCTTTCACTCTGCATCAATTTCTGGAGGTCTTTCCAGTTCACATGGAATTCCTCCAGTTTATTATTCCTTTGAGCACAATAGTATTCCATCACCAGCATATACCACAGTTTGTTCAGCCATTCCCCAAT
>NC_058132.1:459620024-459634391 GCF_016433145.1 Gracilinanus agilis
GCTGTTTCACCCCTTTATAGCATGGAAATGCCTCGATTCCACGTACCTTCCATGCTGTGCCCTGTTGTGGGGTTCCTCCGTTCGTCTGGACTTGTTTTTATGTCCCCTTGAGGAGTTTTGTGTGTTTCGGTCAGGAGAGTTTAAGAGCTGCTTCTTACTCTGCCGCCATCTTAACCCGGAACCTACCATATTGTTTTGATGACCGCTGCTTTATAGTATAACTTATATCTGGTACTGCTAAGCCACCTTCCTTCATGTTTTTTTCATTATTTCCCTTGATATTCTTGATCTTTTGTTCTTCCAAATAAACTTTGTTATAGTTTTTTCTAATGTAGTAAAAAAAAGTTTTTGGTAGTTTGATAGGTATGGCACTAAATAAGTAAATTAATTTGGGTAGAATGGTCATTTTTATTATGTTAGCTCATCCTACCCATGAGCACTCAATGTTTTTCCAATTGTTTAGATCCAGTTTTACTTTTTTCATCTTGATTGTTAATGTTCACACTTCAGTTTTCTCACCCAAAGTTGCCCATTCATAGCTAGAATACTATTATTTAAGAGAATATAGTTCTAGGGGAAATTAGCCTAGCAATTGGGGTTACTGATTTTCTGCCTTTGAACCAACACACAATATTGATTCTAAGGCAGAAAGTAAGGGTAGGGAGGGGGAAAAAAAGAAAATGTATCCTGCAGTGGGGGCAGAGAGCCTTAAGGTAGAGACTAATCTTGACTCCCAAAGCTTGAAGAGGAATGAATCAGTCAGTATCTCCTCCAAATCTTTATGCCCCTCCTCAAAATAGGTAACAATAATGAGGCCCTTTTCTAAAGAAATCACTTTGATTGGAACCATTTTCTTATTTTAAAAAAGATTCTCTCCCTTTTGCCTCTTCTAACACAATATCATCAATTCCTCTCCCCTTCTAAAATAATCATTTGCAACAATGTCTATCAAATAGATTTTCTTTATTTGGAAATTGATTACTTTAATTGCAGTAATGGAAAGAGTATGAGTTAAAAGGGGCAGCTAGGTGGCACAGTGGATAGATTGCTGGCCTTGGAGTAAGAAGGACCAGAGTTCAAATCTGGTCTCAGTTACATATTGATCTCAAGCAATGACTTAACCCTGTTTGCCTCAGTTTTCTCATCTGTAAAATGAACTGGAGAAGGAAATGGTGAATAACTCCAGTGTCTCTGCCAATAAAACCCCAAATAGGGTCATAAAGAGTTAGAACTGAAAAATGACTAAACAAAAATACTACATAAAAGTAAATATGAGCCATTTTCCTATATTTATTTCTGTCACTATCTAACATCCAGGGCTTGGATGAATGGCCTCATCTCAATATGCCTCATTTTCATCTATGAAATGGGGAAACTTACCACAGCTCTACCCAATTCACAAGACATTTGTAAGGATGACAATGAGATTATAGATACGAAAACATTTTATATGCCAGGAATAAATCTTATAATCAATGAAAAGGTTTAGCCTTTTCTCCCAAAGCATTCTTATAATTTCACCTGTTTAGATCCTGCTTCTAACATCTAGTGGCTATGTGACTGGCTCCATCATTTAAAGCAACCTTCCAATGACCCAAACAGCTCTGTAGGTCCATAGGTTATGGCAGATCTGCCTTGGTTGTGGAGTTTCCTTACCCATTCAAATGAAATTACAGAACTCCTGTCAAAAAGAGCTATATTCTATAAATAAATATATAAAATATACATATTTATATGCAAATATATGTGTGTATGTTATGTAAATAGGGGAATGTGTATAGACACACAGCCACAAATATGTATAGTTTAGACATTACGTACAGGGGTATTGATCTCCACCAGTGAGGAGCAAGTCCCATACCAATGATCTTTGAGACTCAAGCTACATTTATTTTGGGGCTTTGGACCATAGATTTAAGCCTGGAAGGGAACTCAGAGGGCAAGTTCTTCCTTTCAGAAATGGGAACATGGAAGCCAAGGGGGCTGGCTAAAGGATTAAGTAGCAAGGGGGAGATTTGAACCCAAGTTCTCTGACTTCAAAGCTCTTTCTACTGTCTAAGTCACAGAATAATTGGGAAGGTTAACACATAAAGGAAAGTTCAGCTTTAGGGGAGGTAGAAAAGGTGCAGGAGTCTGATCAAGGCAGATGGTAAGACCCAGGAGTCCTTGGGATACTTTGGTAGGTTAGACAGCAGTGCCTGAGGGTATGGAGAGTATAATGACCAGGAAGATGCTGAAGTACAATGGACTTTACCCAAAGTTTTGTAACTGGCAACTCATGGCTCAGCCAACTAGTCTGAATAGTCACATTTTCCTTGTAGCCAATAAGGTTGGTGGGGAGGTCTATGTTCCCTTATGTGTGTGGGGATGGCAGGTCAGTGTCTAAATTAGTGAGGGAAAATAAAAAGAGGAATTGGTAATAAAATTAGGGAGAAGGGCTCCTGCAGCAAATACCTTGGGTAGGATCTAAACAGAAGAGGGAGGGAAAGTTTACAGAGGGAAGGGAAGGGAAAGAGCCTCCTCTAGTATCTGCCCCTGCCTGGATGATAGGTTTCCTCCATAATTTACCTGGAACTATGTTGCCTTCATAATTATTATACCTAAATTATTAAATTAATATACTATGTTGCCTTCATAATAATTATACTTATTAAATTATAATTTATTATATGTATATTACTAAATTATAGTTTATTATAACTGTTATTGAATTCTAATTTTTATATTATACTATATTATTATACCTCTATAATAAACCTGTAATTATGTTGTCTTCATAGTTACTATACCTATATTATTAAATTCTAATTATTATACCATATTATTATACCTCCATAATATACCTGGAATTATGTTGCCTTCATAATAATTATATCATTAAAGTATAATTTATTATATCTATATTACTAAATTACAATTTATTATACCTATGTGGTTGAATTATAATTTTTATATTATACTATCTTATTATTCCTCTATAATAAACGTGGAATTATGTTATCTTCTTGGTTATTATACCTATATTATTAGATTCCAATTATTATATTATGCCATATTATTATACCTCCATAATATACTTGGAACTATGTTGCATTCATAATTCTTATTCCTATATTATTAAATTCTATTCATCATATTATAACATATTATTATACCTCCATAATATACCTGGAATTATGTTGAAATTTCATTATGCCCATCATGGATCTCTCCATTAGCCTTTAGGTCACATGTAACTTTGAATCATCCAAGACAGTGGTACTCTAAGATTCACATAATCATACGGCATCTTTGAGAGAACATTTGTTTCCATGCTGGGGAGAGTATCTCAAGATTGTTGTAAGCATGAGCAATTTCCCCAATGCAATCTAACCTGCTCGCTCTCTATAGCTTCTTAAATTAATTAATAGAAATCCATCAAGTAGAAAGCAGAAATCTAGTTCATTCTTCATCTCTGACTTCCTCATCATCCCCCAAACAAATTATCTTTTTCATGACCTCTGTGAAACCTCCATGAATTTTTCTTTAGCATAAACAATATGTGTCTTGTCACAACATGACAAACATGGAAATATGTAGTATATGATTATATATGTACAATCTATATCACATCGCCTGCCTTCTTGTGTTACTGAGGAGGAGTGGGAAGAAGGGGAGAAAATATTTATTAGTTTCTTTTTGAATGGGAGGTTTCCAAAAAGAAGGTTCATGATAATTATATCAAAGAAAAAAAGAAAGAAAAAAACACTAGTGAATCATTTAAATGTACAAATAAAAGAGCAAAAGAAAATGCAGATTGAGAACCACACAAGCAAAGCAAGGTTGGAACTACCATGTTAAATTTGAAATAGATATGTTTTTTTTAAAACCCTTACCTTCCAGCTCCAAGGCAGAAGAACAATAAGGGTAGGCAATGGGGGTCAAGTGACTCACCCAGGGTCACACAGCTGGGAAGTGTCTGAGGTCAGATTTGAACCTAGGACCTCCCTGTCTCTAGGCCTGGCTCTCAATCCACTGAGCTACCCAGCTGCTCCCAATAGATATGTTTTAAAAGCTATATATCATGGGGATTAGCAATTTCATATGTGGTCCTCTTTTTTCTGCTCTTTGAATGTGGAAATATTCATGATTTTTATTACTTATTATGCATTATTATAGTAATAAAAAGGAAAATTTTAAAATAAAATTTAAAAAGCAGAAAAGGAAAATATAGTAAATGTAATAGAAAGCTAAAGGGAATAAAATGCATGTGGTATACCTGTACATGCATGGAGAGTAATGACTCATAATTGCATATACACACCTTTCCTTGGAGTCATTTCTTATTAGGTATATGTATGTGGCATGTGGTATCTTGTATGTGCAGAAATATGATATAACACATAAACCACATATGATGGAGTTAGGAAATTAAGAGGCAAGAATAGATATCACATTAATATTTGTACAGCTTGTCAGTGATAGGTGATATATAACTGAGAACCTTACATTTAGGCTGGCTGCAGAAAACATCTTAAATATTTCATTTATGATTGACACAGGCGTTTTCTCTTCCTCCGTAGAAGTAATGAATATGTATAGTGGACATCAAATTCATCAGAATATTCTATTTTTTAAGGAAACAGCCCGATGGGTAGTGCCTAGTTTGAAAAGAAACAACCTTCATTATCAACACAGAAAAGTTGATGGGACCATATTTTTACCAAGTTATATTACCAAGTTATATTTAAGTTTACATGGTCATGATGCTGTGCAAAATGCCAAATGGAAAGAAAGCATGAAACTATAAATAAATCAATCAACAAATATTGCTTTCTGTATGACAGTGCATAGTAAATGCTTAATTATTGTTTGTCCTTCATTTTGAAGAAGACCAGTGATGTCACAGAGTGAAGTCTTGATTTGCATGTGAACTGGATTTGAGTGAAGCAAAGTTGTACAGAGTCATCATCTTCACTCTTGAAGTCCAGTGGCAAGACAAAAGTCAGAATGACTGGCAATGACCCAGGATGCACTGAATGCCCTTGGCATCTTCCATGTCTGACCAAGGTCAAGAAATTCTAAATGTGTGTTGATTGACTAATTGTTAGACATTGACTAAATGTTGTGATACAAAGATGAAGCAAAAATAGTTTTCGCCATCAAGAAGTATACATTCTAATGGAAGGAAGATAGATAGATAGATAGATAGATAGATAGATAACAATATATAGAAACATATATACATGAAAATATTATATTATGTTATGTTATGTCATGTTATATTATATTATATTGAATTGTATTATATCGTATTATATTATATATATTATGTTGTATTGTATTGTATCATATTATATTATGTTATGTTATGTTATGTTATATTTAATACATGTATTATATTTCATGTATATATCAGTGCATGCAAGATACATACAGAAAAGATAAAAGTTAGACTGAGAGCACTAGCAGGTAAGGGGACTGAGAAAGTTCTTCTTGAAAAGGTGACATTTGAACTGAATCTTAAAAGAAGCTAATGTTTCTATAAGACAAATGTTGGGAGACAGAGAGAATGTTTCAGGTAAGGAGGACATCCAATGCAAAGGATAGACAGATGGGATTGAATGTCATGTGTGAAGAATAGTAAGTAAGCCAGTATGACTGGACCACAGAGTTTAAATAGCAAAGTAATGAATAAAAAAGGTGATCCAGTTAGGAAGGGTTAGGTTATGAAGAGCCTTAAATACTAGAGTTTATATTTGATGTAAGAGGTACTAAGGAGCCATTGGAGATTATTCAATATAGGATTAATAAAGTCAGATTTATGATTTAGGAAAATCAATTTGGAAACTAATTTGAAGATGCTTTTGAAGGAGAGACATGAGGGAAGGATTCCAATAAGAAGGCCATTTCAGTAATCTAGGCAAGGGATAACAAAGGGATAAATAGATTTGTGAGTGGAGAGAAGGGGAAAATGTGGAGAAAAATTATAAGATTTCCCAACTGATTCAATATGGGAGATGGTGAGCAAAAGAGTGAGATGTTGAGAATGATACCAAGCTTACAAAACTGTGTGACTAGAAGAGTCATGGAGAACATGAGAACAATAAGGATGTCCAGAAGAAGGATGGAGTTGGAGAAAAGATAGAAAGTTCTGTTTTTGTTATGTTGAGTTGGAAATTCAGAATATTCACTTCAATAAAAGTCCAATAGACCACTACTGATATGGACCTGGGGCTCAGGAGAGTGATAAGGGATTTTTGTAAAGATGATCATTAATCTATAAGAGCTGAGAGAGAGAGAGAGAGAGAGAGAGAGAGAGAGAGAGAGAGAGAGAGTATAAGTGAAAAAAAGAAGACTCAGGACAGGCATTTGGGGAAAACCCACAGTTAATGGGTAAGACATAGATGATCCAAAGAAGACTGGTAGAAGGGAAATCAAGCAAGAATAGTCATAAAACTACAGAGAGGAAAGGAGTATCCAAAGCTACTCCTAGTAATAAATACAGCGAGATTAAGAAGGATGAGGATTGGGAAAAATCCTTCCTATTTATCAATTAAGAGATACTATGATTATATTATTGATTATTATCCATTTATTATTAATAATTAAGATATTAAGATCACTTGTAGCTTTTGAAATAGAAGAAATGAGGTTCGAAACCAGGCTGCAGAGAGTTTGGAAGGAAATGAAAGGAAAGAAACTGAAGAGACCTACAACAAATTTTTTCCCCAAGGACTTTAGATGAGAAGGGAAGAGGAGTCAAAGGACATTAATTAGTGGAGATGATGGACTTTGGTGAGAGGTGTTTTTTTAAGAAGACAGAGTCTGCTAGAAAAGATGGTTGGAGATGAGATGGAGGGTACGGGGGTGAGGGTAGGCTACTGAGATTTCAGTGAAGGAATTGACAGTATGAGATATAGAGATATGAGATATAGAACACCTATAGAATGATGGGAGATGAGGAAGAATGGAAAACAAGCTCTCTGAGAATGGTCTCAATTTTGTTTTTCATTCATATACGAAGTGAAGTCCTCAACTGTGTAGAGGGAGGGAGTGTTGTAGGTGTCTTAAGGAGAGAAGAAAAGTTTCAAAAGAACCACTAAGCTGAGGAGGTTAGGCAATCAGTTAAGGAGGAGTAGAAGGATGGCCTTCCTGCAGTTGAGATTTGATAAAACGTATTTGTAGTGGTTTAGGCTGGTGTGATTTTATTTTTCCAGTTCTGTGGAAGAGTTCTGGATTATAAACAAAAGAGTTTCATGGGCACTGAAGGTTTGGGGTTGTTAAGATGTAAAAGGACAAGAGAGAAGGAATTAAAGAAGAGACAAGAGTCAAGCATTGAACCTAGGTAGGGATTGCAATTGGGAAAGGAATAGTGTGTAGAAAGAGAGAAAATCATTGACCTCCAAGAGTTTACATTACTATTGGCCTCACGTCCCATAAGGAGAAAGGCTTATACGTGAACAGTACACTATTAAGAGTTAAAGCTCTGTCACAAATCGTTCCCATGCAATTCATTAAAAATAATTGATGCACCATTTGTATCCATCTTGGCACATAATTTCCATAGTGCTCATTTAATTCCAAAATGTACAGTCACCTTCCCAGCCCCTTTTCATTTTCCCCAATCCTGCCAGCAGGCCCCTGCTATCTCGGCCTGAACTTGCCCAGTCCACAATGGAAAAACTTCAGGTTTGCCTCTGCCTCCACCCAGTCTGTTCCCTTTCCTGCTACCCTTAGCCTCCAATGCAACCCTGAGTGTATCATGCCATACGGTCCATGAGGAATGCTTTATTCACACAGCAGCTAATCAGCATGTCCACACAGGAAAAGTATGAATAGCCCTTGTGATTTAAATCCCATCTGCATCCACTTTTCATATTTTTATTTATGTTGCTTTTTTTTCCCCCTTAAATGCCAAGCTGTTTGCTCAACAGTGGCCTGTGGCAGAATTCCATAGCTCAACTTGCATATGGTGCAAAAAAAAAAAAAAAAAAAAAAAAAAAAAAAAAAAAAAAAAAAAGACAAGAAGAAAAGAAAAAAATGAGGGTTTTTTTTCCCAACTCTTTTAAGAGAAGCTGCTGCCTTGAAAACGTTATGTTTCTCCTCATTATGAATGTAGAATTCCCATGAGACTATCTGATAACATGGACGCACATTCCTCTGTATTATTGCAGCAGGAGAGTTGTGGCCAAGTGCACAGACAGAAAACTTTTGGGTTTGAAACGTCAAATATCAATACTCATAACAGCTCCGTAAGAGAGGTAAACTTATGGTGCCTGTTTTACAGATGGGGAAACTGAGGCTGAGTGGTTAAGCGACTTGCTGAGAGTCCCACATTTAGTATCTGAGGAAGGGAACCCAATTCATAGAAACATAGTGTTAGAGTTGGAAGGGAGGAATCTTAGAGACCATTTAGTCCAATCCCCTCATTTTAGGGATGAGTAAACTGAGATCCATCACGAGTTAGTGATTTCCCTAAAAACACAAAGGTAGTAGAGGCAGGATAGAAATCCATCCTTATTACCATCAAAGACATCACCATCCTCTGAATCACCCAGACTGATGACCTCATTGTTAGCCTTGACACCTCATTCTCATTCATCCCACCTGAGCAATCCACAGGAGAATCTTGTTTCTATTTGCTCTGAGGGCTGCCGCTCTAGGGCACGTCTTTGTCTCATCATCCCTCCATCTCTGTCCTAACTTCCTCAAGGGCGCCCCTGCCTCATATCTCCTTACTCTGTTCAGCAGCTAAAGCTGTTCTTCTAGTAAAGTGTCTGACTACGTCACTCCCCTCCACGGTGTTTCCTGGTGTCTTCCTGGCCCCTTGCAACATTTCCAGTCTTCTTATACTTTGATCTCCTCCATGCTCTCCGCAGTAGAGCTACACTGGTCTATTTGTCATTCCTCACACCCAAGGCTCTCCTGTTCAGGCATATCAGTAGTGTCTTTGGGACCCCATTTGGGGTTTTCTTGGCAAAGATACTGGAGTGGTCTGCCATTTTCTCCTCCAGCTCATTTTAGAGATAAGTAAACTGAGGTTAAACAGAGTTAAGTAACTTGACTAGGTCATACAGGCAGTAAGTGTCTGAGGCTGGATTTGAACTCAGATCTTCCTGATTCCTAGCTTGACATCCTATCTTCTGTGACACCTAGCAGCCCAAGAATCTCCTAACTCTATTTTCTGTGGATGTCTTCCATTCCTGCAATTCTCTGCCCCCAGAGCTCTACTCTTAAACTTCCCTGCATTTCTAATTTTTTTTTCAATCTGTATTTTTAAAAATATACTGAGTATCTGTTCCATGGCAAAAAAGCAATAAGGGCAGGGCAATTGGGATTAAGTGATTGCCCATAGTCATACAACTAGGAAATATCTGAAGTCAGATTTGAACCCAGGTCCTCCCAACTCCAGGCTTGACCCTAAGGCACTTAGATTACCTTATCCTTATATTCTTCAATTTCTACTTTCTATGGGAAGCCTTTCTTCATCTCTCCTTTTTAATGTCTTTCCTTTGAGCTTACTTTCCATTTACACTGCATACATCTTCTACATATATAGCTATAATATTGTTTGTCCTTATTAAAATGTGAACTTCTTGAAGGTTTTTGCCTTTCCTTGTATGCCCCACACTTAGCACAGTGCCTGGCACAAAGTAAGGAACTTAATGACTTTATACAAGCTAATTTTCTGGTTTGCTGACTCTCCCATCCCCTGGCAATTTCTTGCTGGTTAATCCCATAAATGAAAGACATACTTAGTTGTATGCCCCTGGGCAAGTCACTTAACCTCAATTACCTAGCTCTTCCTTCTCTTCTGTCTTAGAATTGATACTAAGATAGAGGTAAGGGTTTTTAAAAAAAAGATTGATGTAAGAAATACAAAAAAGCCTAAAGTATATATTTACCTGTCTATTGTATGTCCATTTGATGGGTGTGAGAACCCCTAGGATTGGAGCATTAGGTCAAACCGAAACAGCCTGTCTTGGGCTTATTTTTTTTTAATTTGAATTCATTTATTTATTTATTATAATACCCAAATAACTCCCTTTCTCCACTCTCTCCATTAGAGAAGGCATCATTTGCCAAAAAGATATATATATATATACGTGTTTATTTATACATATATATTCATAAAACTATGACTTGTTTCTATTTATCAGTTCTTTCTCTAGAGGCTGGCATACACAAATCATTCTTCAATTTTTATATTGCTGTATATAAATAATCATTTTTTAAAACCCTTACCTTCTGTCTTAGAATCAATACTGTATTTTGGTTCCAAGGCAGAAGAATGGTAAAGACTAGGCAATGGGGATAAAGTGACTTGCCCAGGGTCTCACAGCTAAGAAACTTCTGAGGCCAGATTTGAACGCAGGACCTCCTATCTCTAGGCCTGACTTTCAATCCACTGAGCCACCCAGCTGTCCCCTACAATAACCATTTTTAATTACCATGAATCATCAGGTCCACTGGTTTGTTGTTGATTCTATGTGTTTTGTAATGTATGTGCATGTAATTTAATTTACTGATCACCTGTTGGACAGCAACTTGGTGGGTGTTATAAGAACAATGCATACCATGGTTCTTCAACATACAAGGTAAGCTAGTTTTTTCTCTAAAAGCCAAAGACATTGTCCCAAGGTTTGATTGGCTCAAGGAGCTAAAGCTGATGATAATGTTGCTATTTCTAGTCCCCTAACAACAGAACAGTACAAGAGCAGCTAGGTGGGGCAATAGATAGAGCACCCAGCTTGGAATCAGGAAGATTTAGTTTTCTGAGTTCAAATCTAGCCTCAGACATTTCCTAGTTGTGTAACCCTGGGCAAGTCATTTAACTCTCTTTGACTCAGTTTCCCCATATATCAAATAAGCTGGTGAAGGAAATGGCAGACAGCTCCAGGAAACTCCAGGACAAACTTATAAAGATCAGCTTATAAAGACACAGTGCCCTTCAAACATAACCGGTATCCTTATAGCCCTTCTAGTCACCTCACACTTCTACTGAGACACATTTCTGCATGATGATAAGGGCTCTGAGCCAATGTTAAACCCTTATTGCATATTCTTTCTATGCTATCATAAAATTCCATTTTTGTCTTTGAATCAACAGCACCTAGCACAGAGGCAGTGATGCTTAGTAACACTGAGTGATTAGAATGAGCAAAACATATGCAGGCATCTGATCAGCAGAAAGAGGAGAGGAGAATGAACTAGGCTTTGTGAGTGAACCACAAGACGTAGGGGAGGTAGATGGGGCTTGGAGATAGGCTTAAAGACTACTAGATTCCTTTAGTATTAGACATAGAAAGAATGCTGAATGGAACGGAATGTTTGCCACGTATGTGTGAAAGCTTCACAGATCAATACAAACAAATCAATGGCAATATAATGATTGCTGATTCCAACAACATCCTGAGCATTTGCTGGGATGCATTTTCTCACACAGAGACTATAGAGAGATTCAGAAATATGTACTTCACATCTACAACATCTGATAGGGTCCTTTCATTCTAGAATCACAGAATTTCAGATTTGGAAGGGACTACAGAATGTAAGTCAAGTCGATAAGCTTTTAATAGTACTTATTTTATGTCAGCACTGTGCTATGCCCTGGGAATACAAATAAAACACAAAAGGAGACAGTCTCCGCCTTCACAAAGCTTGTATTCTGATGAGATAAAGACAACATATAAAAAGGAGCTGAAAAGTGGGACAGGGAGAGAGGAGTCTGAAGAGTCAGGAGCAAAGCCATGAAAGGAGAGAAAAAGTGAGCATGCTCTGCCTAGGTAGCTTCCTCAAAATGGAAGTTCTTCCACCAATTGGAGGGGTGGACTAGAGAGACAAAGGGATTTTTCAGGGTGGGAATGCTGCTAGGGCATGAAGAAGCCCAGAGAACTATCTACTACTACAACAAGCCATGCCTAAATGAGAATTATCTTTATGACATCCCAAAGAGATTATCAAGCCTTTGTGTCCTCTAGGGAGGGAGAACCACTCCCTGTCTCTCCCTCCTCATCCTTTTGCTTAGCTCTAATTGCTGGATTTTAAGCTGGATTTGAACTCAGGTCTCCTTGATTCCAAGTCCAGTACTCTATTCACTACACTGCCTACCTGCCTCTACCTAGATTCAAATTCTCCCCAAATCCCAGATCTTTTCCAAATGAACTTGTTTATATATGCCTCCTATATCTTGTACCTATGAAACGGATTTTTTTTTTTCCTTATGGCAAGCCTAGAATCCCATTTCTACCTTTATTATCCACTACATATGGGTTTTGCCCACTGGGGCCAACTTCTTTTCCATGTGAAAAAAATTCTTTAAATACTTGAACAGTTATCCAAGACTATCTAATTCTTCTTTCTTTCAGGCTAAACATCTTCAGTTTTCTCAACTGGAGTCGAATGTAGATACCATGTCTCTCAATGCAATCTTAAAACAAATCCACTTTTTCTGACTACCATAAAATAGTTTTGCTTCATGATGATCTTTGAAGGCAGAATAGAAAGAACTAAGCCATTATTAAGTACCTACCATGCGTCAGGTATTGTACTAAATGTTTTACAAATATTATCTCATTTCATCCTCATAACAGCCTTTGGAGATGATATTATTATCACTAATTTACAATTAAGGAAATGAAGGCAAAGAGAAGCTAAGTGAATTTCCCAGGGTCACACAGCTAGTAAGTATTTAAATCTGGATTTGAACTAAGGTCTTTCTGATTCTAAGTCCAGCACTCTAACCACTGCCTCACCTATCTGTCTCTACCTAGCTTTAAATTCTCCCAAACTCCCAGATCTTTTCCAAATGAACTGTTGTTTAAACTTTATTTCCTATACTTTGTACCTATAAGATTGATGTTTTTGAATCCAAGTTTTATCTCCCCTCCCACAAAATTCATATTGTTGCATGGAAAAGCACCAGAATCCAGACCCCACATGTAGTGTTTCCAGTTCTGTGAACAGATTTCTCTGCTAGGTCTCCATTTTCCCAGACGTGCTTCATTTCTCCCCAGCGTCACTCCTTTTCACACTAACTGCATTTATCCACACTGAATCAGAACCATACTCCATGCGCACTCTCCCTCTTATTTATACTCTTCCCTTTCTTGATGCTACTGCTGACTTCTCTCTCCTCTCTTGAAAAAAACAAGCAAACTCTGACGCAGCCCCCAAGGGTTAGTTACTACCATGGCTGCTGGACCACCAGCCAAAAGAGGAAATTGCATTCCTATATGTGCCTTTGAAATTTCAGAAATCCAGATCCTGACACAGCCTCCAGGGTACAGATGTTCTGGCTTTCAACCCAACCATACCTATTGCCTAAAGAAGGCATGCTCAAAGACCTCTGGGCTGCTAGCTTCTATTTCTAGTGGAGCCGGGCAGAATCCCAGGAACTAATTCAACAGCGAGCCTTCTGAAAACCTCTGTTTTGGTTAAGACACTGTATTAGGCACATGGGGGTTAAAATATTTAAGTAAAAGACTTACTTCTGGACTTCAAAAGCTGTCTTTAGGGTCCTCAATTTCAAAGAGGGTAAAGGAGTCCTGAGACTAAAGGGATTGGGCATGCTGTTGTATTCTGTAGGAAATACACCAGAAAAATTTTCATATAAGGGAAAATATCTTGCCTACCAGAGCCAGCACGTTTCCCTTCATCGAAGGTCTTAATCTTACTCCTTTCCTCTCCTTCTGTCACCACCCTGTGTTCACAGTATTATGAAGGCATCTGTAAAAAGATCAATAACAGTGATGCTTACATTGCCTCTCCTAATTAAATGACCACACGCCCAGCCTGGGTAAAAATCCTGGGGGCAATCTCTAAGCAGAAATAGCAAAACCTCCTTTTTCTTACCTTTGAAGCTCCACTGCTGACCCTCCCCCACTGGGCTAACAGATACTAGTTAAAGAAAATGGTTCATGACGCATGACAGCGCACCAAAATGATCTCATAGAGATAAAGGCAGTTTTCCATAGCTCAAATGCATGGTCTGTAGTTGCAGTGAAAATGTAAAACCTTGGCAGCAGAGCAGAGCTTTTTGGTTAATGGCCTCTTATGCTTCAATTTATACCTGTTTTTATCCCAAGATTATAGAAAAGCACAGATTGTGTATGTGTGTAGGTGTGTGTGGTGTGAGAGGGAAAGAGAAAGGAGGGAGAAGAGAAAGTGAAAAGAGAAGGAGGAAGGGAGAGAGAGGATAAGAAAAAGGAAGAGAGGAGGAAGAAGAGAGAGAGGGAGGAGGAGAAGAAGAGAGAGGAAGAGAGGGAGGGAGGGAAGAGGGAAGAAGGGAGGGGAGCAGGAGAAGCAGAGAGGAAGGGAGGAAGAGAGAGAGAGACTGAGAGAGAGACAGAGAGAGAGAGAGAGACAGAGAGAGACAGAGAGAGA
>NC_058132.1:459644135-459656440 GCF_016433145.1 Gracilinanus agilis
AGAGAGGAAGGAAGAAGGAAGGAAGGAAGGAAGGAAGGAAGGAAGGAAGGAAGGAAGGAAAAGGAAGGAGGGAAGGAAGGGAAGAAGGAAGGTTATATTCTCTAAGAATTATTAAGAGAAGGAAAGAAGGAAGTTTATATTATATATATATAATATTATAACCTAATATAATGTGATAATATAATATAATGTGATAATATAATATAATAATATATATTATTAAGCATAATTTCATTTAATCATTGCTTCATCTGTTAAACTACAAATCTACTAAGACATCTTTTCTCTCAGAAGACTGATTTCAGTCCTGGGATGCCTTGGTTTTGGTTCTATCATTGCCTTTTTCTTTCTTTGGGGGAACCAGGAAATCTAAGAGTGATATAGATATCTATGCCCCACTGGGAGTTGCGAAGCTTAATTAATGTTTATAAAAACATTTCTGAGATGAAAAACATCTCTAGTTTGACCTACTATTATTAAAAGTGTTGTTTTTAATTCCCTCTCATACATTATCATTTGCATTAACTAGCCCTTGGAGAGAAAAGGAGATGGGAAATAAGAAAAAAAGAAAATTAAATTATCTTAAGTTTTAGAGTATCTTTTAGTGCCAGGAATATGATGAGACATGAAAAGAAAGGATGGGAGAGTCAGGATGCTTATGACAAGGGTGGCATCAATACTGTAGACAATCTTATATTCCAAAGTAACTACTAAGAAGCAAAAATGTATATTCACATGTAATGAAAAATGATTGTTTTTGTCTTGTTGCCTACATAATTGGAAGACTATGCCAATAAAGCCAGCCCAGGATTTGAAAGATCCTATCCAAATGGAAAGGCTTAGGATATAGATTCAGTGACCAAAGAAACTCATGAGGACAATCTACCATTAAACAGAAGGATCATAATATTTGTCATGGAGGGATGACCTTTCTTTGAATACCAATACCCATCAAATCAGTCCTTCCACATCTTTATCCCATTGTTCCCTACTCTTTCATTATGTATGTCCTTTAGAACATTCTATTTCAATTGTTAACAAAATGCCCTTCTTATTAGACCTGTGCTGTCCTCTAAGAAATTTCCTATATCCATGTTGCTTTCTCACAATAACATGTGAGCTCCTTTGAGTGCAGGAACAGTTTTTGTATCTGGAGCACCTAACATAGTGCCAGGCACTGAAAAGATACTGAATAAATGTTTCTTGAATGCAATTGATTTGAAACGAATTTATATTAAAGGTGTAGCAGTAACCCAAGGAAAGAAACATCACAAAGCTATGCTCCAAGAATAGGATAAGGAAAAAAATATCAAGATTTATGGCCAAAGGGGGCAGCTGGGTGGCTCAGTAGATTAAGAGTCAGGACTAGAGACAGGGGATCCTGGATTCAAATCCGACCTCAGACAATTCCTAGCTGTATAGTCCTGGACAAGTCACTTAATCCCTATTGCCTAGCCCTGACTGCTTTTCTGCCTTGGAACCAGTACACAGTATTGATTCCAAGTCAGAAGGTAAAGGTTAAAAAAAAAAAAGATTTAAGATCTCAGTGAGACTACAAGAATAAAGTGGGACAAAGAGAAGAACTAGGGCCAGGAAGGGACACATCACCTATACAGTCCACAGACACAACCAGAAGAAATTCAATTAATTTGAATCAGTGTAGCAAGGTCTTAAAGTCTAACTATTAAGCCAGGATAAGAACTTTATGGAACCCACGAAATTTCCAAAGTCCTCAATCCAAAGTTTGGGGTTCATAAGGCATCCCAGGAATTGAGATGTTGAGAATGATGAAAAAAGAAATCAACATACCAGGACAAAAACACACAGTTTTTCAGTTTTTTGGCCTCTCGTGAGATAGCCATTGAGAGTCTTCTCTCCTGAGTGAAATAAGGCTTCCAGGGTGGGCATACAGCAAGATCAAGGTTTACACATGTTGTCTAGAGTCAGACAAGAAGCTAGGGGGAGAAATCAAGAGGCAGGTGTCCTGATCTAGAACTAGTTCATCAATAGGATCATGGGCTCACATATTAAGTGCTAGAAGAGACATCAGAAGGCATCTAGTCCAAGCCTTTCAAATTACAAATGGGGAAACTGAGCCCTAGAGAGGAGACATAACTTGTTTACAGATAATGAGCAGAAGAGCTAGGATTTGAATTCAGTATAAACCTGGTACTCTTTCTACTATACCATACCTCCTACCTACCTATATCAAAGTATGTGGAGAACTGTCATGTGGCAAATTTATTTGGTTTCTTTTGCCTGACCCCTGAAGGAGAAATAGGAGCAAGGGATGGTGCTTGGGAAGATGTAAAAATCCTTTGGATGGAAGGGGGGAAACTTCCTAACAATTAGAACTATGCCAAAGTGGAATGGAGAAGGAGGGAGAGAACAGGAAGCACTGGAGGTCTTCTAGCAAGGACTAGTTGATCTCCTATTGGGTTATGTTGTGGAGATGAGACTTATATGGGAAAAATGGTTAGTGGTCTATAGCCCTTGATAAATTTAATCCTTCTCTAGGCTCCACATTTATTTGGAGAAAATATTTCTACCAGAGCATCTTTTTGGTCAGATTACAGTTAGGGTTCTTTAAATCCAGAGGGATTGAACAAGACAGGGAAATTCTGAATGACTTCAGACTGAAAGGTAGAGAATGTCTTGGGGCAATTACTTGCTGTACATGGCAGATCCGTTAGTTATATTGTCCTTAAAAATGAATGTCAAAATATTTTTACATGTAATTGGAAAAAATAAAATATTTAAAAACTATATAGATGGGGCAGGCAGGTGGCTCAGTGGATAGAAAGTCAGACTTGGAGACAGGAGGTGTTGGGTTCAAATTAAAAACAAAACAAGAAAAAATGCATATGGACTCAACTTTTGATATAGCACCATTTATGACATTCTATACGAGCCTCAGATTCAGAACTGCAGTCCTTTATTGGTCCCTGTTCCCCATTCCTTTCTTTTAAAAAATTCTCTTCTTTTTTTTAACTCTTACCTCCTATCTTAGAATCAATACTAGATATTGGTTCTAAGGCAGAAGAGTGGCAAGAACTGGGCAATGGTTGTTAGGTGACTTGCCCAGGATCACACAGCTAGGAAGTGTCTGAGGCCAGATTTAAACCAAGGTCCTCCCATTTCTAGACCTGTCTTTCAAATCCACTGAGCCACCTTCTCATCTCTTTTGTGACTTTGTGGCCATCAGGATCACACTGTTGCCTCCTTACTCAGACACTCCAGTCATTTAAATCAAACAGAGGTTAAGTGACTTGTCCAGGGCCAAACAACTAGTAAGTATTTGAGGCCAAGTTTGCACTCAGATTTATCTGACTCTAGACCAAACACTTCATCCTCCTATCATCATCTAATATCTAGCATTTATGTAGTACTTTAAGGTCTGCAAAGCACTTTACAAATATCATCTCATATGATCTTCTAAACAATAGATCTAGGAGATAGGGGCTGTCATTATTCTCATTTTACATATGAGAAAACTGAGGAAAAGAGATTAAATGACTTGTCCAGGGTCACACAGCTCTAAGAAGTGCCAAACACCATATTTCCCAATTCTATGTTCAGTGCTCCATTCACTATGCCACCTACTTGCCTTCATCATCATTATCATTGTTGTGGTTGATTAGAATTATTGATAATAATAATGGTGTTGATAATGATGATGACTATGATGATGATCAGAAGGCATCATGTTCTGGTGGGATTCCCTTTTCTTATTCTCTTAATCACAGCTCTATCTATCTTCTCAGTGTTCCCATTTATGTCACTGCTGCTTGATACCATGCTCCTCTCTTTTCAAACTTCATGCCCTACAGAGGACCACAGAAATCAATCCACATATTGCCTGGTCAGGCTCATTCACAGTCCTTGAGCACTATGGAATATGTAATTCTACCCAGATGCCCTTTTTATCCTAAATCAGTGCAAAGTATCCCATCAACTTGTTCTTTTAAATTAGAAAAATACAAATTTAAAATTCAACTGCAATAATTCTAATTTTCTTGACCAGAGGATTCTCCTTTCTTCTCCCTTCCTTTCATTTTTTTATTCTGCCTTTTCTCTCTGGGATTTCCTCTTTGATCTACTCCATCCTGACTTAATTCTTCCCTTGTCTTCTTCCTATTAGTCAATCATCCATACTTATGCTTAACTTACCTTCTTTCACTCTGAACCTTTTACTAAGCTAGTTCAACCAAATGTTGCTGCCAACTTGAAATACTTTTCCTTCCTGTTCTGCTGTCCTTTACCTTTGAATGCCAAGTCCTGATACTCTCCCACTCTCCACAAACTAGTTCCACTCTCAAGCTACATAATCTTTCTGGAGACGTCATGAACTTATCCTGCTTGTATTCCCTACAAGTTTATACTACCTAATTTCTAATTTTGGCAGCTAGGTGGTACAGTGGATAGAGTACTAGACTTGTAATCTTGGAAGACTCATCTTCATGAGTTCAAATATGGCCTCTGACACTTATTTGCTATGTGACCCTGGGCAAGTGACTCAACTTTATTTGCTTCAGTTGCTTCATGTGTAAAATGAGCTGGAGAAAGAAATGGCAAACCACTCCAATACCTTTGCCAAGAAAACCCCAAAATGGTGTCATGAAGGGTGAATTATAACTGAAACATCTTAACAATAACAAAAATTTCACCTATGTCTCAATGATGAGTCTATTCATTTCACTTCCTGGCCATCTTCAAGACATTTCTCCTATTCTCTGGTCTTCTAACACATCAGTTCTCAAAGGGTATCCTTGAGACAACCTTTGTGGGAATCTGTGAGGTTAAAACTATTTTTAAAGTTACAATAAGGTATTATTTTTCTACTAATATATTTCTCCATTTTCCAACTATGTCTGTACAAGGCCAAATTTTCTTCTTATATTATGTCAACTAAAAGAATATATTGCAACAGATTGAATGCAGAAACAGATATGAGAATCCAGCTGTCTTCCATTAAGCCAAATATTAAAGAAATTTGCAAAAATATGTAAAAACAATGCCACTCCTCACTAATTTTGTTTATTTTGGAAAACAGTTGTTTTTTTCATAAAATGTGTTTTATGTTAATATAAAATGAATTATTATTTTTGAATGAATTAACAAATATTTAAGTGTATCACTTTTAACTTTTCATTTCCTTTTTCCTCTTCCATCTTTCTCTCTCTCATACAGACATGCTCAGATCAGCCAGACACAACAATGATATCAACAACTCTACCCATGACCCTATTCTTTCAAATTAGCATCATATTTCAGTCATTTATCAGTATTGTCCACCTCTTTTCATTTAGGGTTTCTTGGCAAAGGAGTGGTTTTCCATTTCCTTCTCCAGCTTATTTTACAGATGAGGAAATGGAGGCAAATGGGGTTAAATGACTTGCCCAGGGTCACACAGTTAGTGAGTATCTGCGGCTAGATTTGAACTCAGGAAGATGAGTTTTCCTGATTTCAGACCTAGCACTCTTTCCACTGTGCCACCTAGCTACCCATCCTATTATTACTCTTAATCGTCAAAGATTTTTATTACTTTGTTCCAAAACTAGAAAAAAACTAGTCTACACTAGCTGCTTCCCTTTCCACATTAGTCATGCATTCCTCAGTAACCTATAATTTACCAAAACTATCTTCTCCAAAGTCTCTAGTGAGCTCTAAATTGCCAAATCTAATAATCTTTTCTAAGTCTTTATCCTCCTTGACTTCCCTGAAGCAATTGCTATTGTTGATTATGTCCTCTTTTAGCTTCTGTAACATTGCTCTCGTGTTTCTCATGTTACCTGTATGACTGCTCTTTCTTAGACTCTTTTTTATTCCCATCCTCTAAGTGGGGTTGCTTTCCCTGAAACTTTTGTCTTTTGCCCCCTATATTTCCCTCTTAACAGTCTCTCCTTTGGAGTTCACATTTATTTTCAGTTCTTTAATTATCAACTCTATGAAGAATGACTCCAAAACCTTTCTCCTGAGTTCAAGTCCACATTTCCACTTGCCTACCAGCACCCCAAATAACAATGCATTAAAATTCATCTCACTCTTTCCCCCAAACTGCTCCTTTTACAAGCTTCCATATTTCTGTTGATGATACCACCATCCTTCCAACACACTCGGGACTGAAATTATATCTGACTTTTCCCTCTTCCATTGTCACGCTTTCACAATCTCTCTGCTTCTCTTTGTCTCTGTAACTTTCTTCTTCTTTTTTTTCTATCTCTCCTACTTCTCAAAGTTCTTTGTTCCTCCCCACACTTGCTGCCACTATTTTAACTAAAGTTCTCTTTCTCTCTCAGAATCACAGATTTTGAGCTGGAAGAAATCTTAGAGGTCATTCCAATAACTTGAAGTAGTCACCCAGAGATGAAATAACTGAGGCCCACAGAGATTAAAGAACTTGTTGGATCTCATAGCTAATAAGTATCTGAACTCAGGTTTTCCAAAGTCTAGTGTTCTGTCTTCTACATCCAATGGTCTTGCAACTCTTCTCTCTGTCTTTTTTTTTTAACTCAAAGATTTTATTTTCTCAATTACATGTAATAACAACTATAAGTTCTAAATTGCCTTTCTCCCTTCCCTCTCCCCTCTTGGAGATAGTAAGCAATTTGATCTGGGTTATACATGTATTATCTTGCAAAACAAACTTCCATATTGGTCATTGTTATAAGAGAATACCCATCCAAAACCCCAAATAAAATGGTAAACAAACTAATGTAGAAGATAATATTCTTTGATCGGCAACTGACTCCAATTGTTCTTTCTCTGAAGATGGATAACATACTTTGTTATAAGTCCTTCAGAATTGTGCCAGATCATTGTATTGCTGAGAGAAGCTAAGTTTTTCACAGATCATTGTGTGATATTGCTGTTCCTGTGTAGAGTGCTCTCCCTGTTCTGCTTATTTCACTGCATCAATTAATGTTTCTTTCTGAAACCATTTTGCTCACCACTTCCTTTAGCACAATAGTATTCCATCACCACATACCACAGTTTGTGGACATTCCCTTAGTTTCCAATTCTTTGCCACCATAAAAATGGCTGTACATTTTAATTAATTAATTAATTATTAAATGATTTAAATATTTAAATAATTAAAAGGGTCCTTTCCCCTTTTAATCATCTCTTTGGAATACAGACCCAGTAGTGGCATTACAGAAGCAAAGGGTATGCATAATTTTATAGAGCTTCCTCTCCCTGTCTTTAATCCATACGTTCTCCAATTTTTCTTTGACACAATTGTTAAAATAATCTTCCTAAAGCTCATATATAGCATGTCACTTCTTTGCTCAACAAACTTCAGAGGCTCCATATTATTTCTAGAATAAAAGACAGACTTCTTGGTTTGGGTCCAACTTATATTTTAAGCTCTACTTAGTTTATGCAAACCAAGCTAAACATTTATCTTTAATCTCATCTTTTGATCTTGCTATTTCTTTTCATATTCTTTTTTGAAAAAAAAAAACCCTTACTTCTGTCTTGGAATCAATATTGAGTATTGGTTCCAAGGAAGAAGAACAAGGGCTAGGCAGTTGGAGTTAAGTGACTTGGAAGTATCTGAGACCAGATTTGAATCCAAGTTCTTCTCTCAGCTCCAGGCCTGGCTCTCTATTCACTGAGCCACATAGTTGGTCCACCTTTCCTATATTCTTACAAACTGTTCTCCTCAATATTAGAACACACTTCTTCAATATCTCTTGCTGTAACTATTTATTTCCTTCCAAGCCCCACCCATATCAATTCCTCCATGAACCCTTCTTTGATTCTTCTGAGCTGATGACTTTCTCCTATAGATATTCATTTCTTAGACTTCTCAAGTCAAGTTAACAAGCTCATACCAGTAAGCACGTACTTTGTGCTAGGCATTGTGCTAAATGCTAAAGATGCTCCTTCTTTTTCAATTTTCAAGTTTCAATTGCATTCTAACTTGTTCACTCATTTCATTTATGTCTGATTCTTCATGACTCCATTTGGGGTTTTCTTGACAGGAGTGATTTGTCATTTCCTTCTCCAGTTCATTTTACAGATGAGGAAACTGAGACAGAGTTGAGTGACTTGTCCAAGGTCACACAGCAAATAAGTATCTGAGGCAGATTTGAACTAATGAAGATGAGTCTTCCTGACTTCATGTTCAGCACTCCATCCATTATGCCAAATAACTTCCTAACATTCTAACTCATGTCACATTTATCTGTATCTATCTATCTATCTATCTATCTATCTATCTATCTATCTATCTATCTATCTATCTATCTATCTATCTTTCTATATCTTATAATAGTTATATATACATATCTTATAATAGATATATATCTATATATTTTAGAATCTACTAAAGGGATGGGACATATGTATGAGATTCTTGAAGTCAGGGATAATGGTTTTCATCTAACATTTAGCACAGGGCTTTGAACATACTAAGTGTTTAATAATAGATTAATTCAATTAAGTCTTTGGAAACTGGCATTTTGTAAATGTTGGAATTTTAAATTTCATTATGTGAAAATTGTATTTTACTATAAAGAAGTCCCTTATTAAAAGGCAGATTTGCTCAGCTAATAATTTGTATATAGTAGATATGGCCCAGGGAGGACAACTATGGTATCTTAAGTCACATAAGAAAATTTCCTTTTATATCTTGGTTAATTTCTAACTGTGGGTTGAAGTTAAGTATTAGAAGACTCGAGTAATAATGTAGAAAATCAATTTCTCTCAAATGCTTAAGTATCTATTTGCCTTTATTGTGTATGGATTCTATCCTTATCACTTGAGATCTAATTTTATATTATCGATAGGCTGCATGCCATAGTAGATATGTCTTAGGATGAGAAAGACATAGATCAAAATCCTATCTGAGACACAGACTTTCTGTTGTGACACTAATAAAATCATGTCATTTCTTTCAACCTCAGTTTCCTCATCTGTAAAACTGGCATGTTAATAAAAGTACCTATCTTTCAGGAGAGCTAAAAAAGATAATCAAGGTAAAGTGTTTTATAAACTTTAGAACTTTGCATAAATATCAGCTATAATTATTTGTTCCATATTTAAAATACTCTTGACTTGTGGACCATCTTGCTCTGATGTTGTACATCAACACTCTATTCTCTACTCCATCCTGACCCCCACAAATAAACCCTTAGATCAAAACTGGCTCTTTTCTGGCCCAGAGGAAGCCAGACCTCCCTCCCTGGATTAGTTAGCCCCTCTTAGTTTTGGGATTCTGCCTAGGGCTGAGCATAATTGGCAAGAGAATGATTGCATACTCACCTAACTGATTTTATCTACCTAGATCTTAACTAGCCTTCACACTCATCCAATGCAGATGGCTTGAGGCGTCTTGCTATACATCCTGCTACCAGACCGTATACTCTTATCCCACAATGCTTTCCATCTCTTGTTCTGGAAAAATTAATGAAATCAATATTACCATGACTGGAAAACGCATGATAATCAACTTCCTTATGCTTCCATTTATGACTTCTTAGATCAGAATTCCTTTCTCTGGCTATTACTCTCATACAAATATTTCTCTCTCTGATTAGAATGGAGGGTCCTTGAGGACAAGTACTGTCTCATTTATTTGTACTCCCATTGCCTAGTATAGTACTTAATGAATTCACTCACTCACTCACTCATTCATTCATTCATTCATTCATTTTTATCCTAGTCCTACTTTAATGGCACTTACCTTTGATATACTTATTTCCATCCTGTTCCCCTGGACAAATCTCATTATTAGGAACATTGTTTAAGCAACTTGAATTCCTTAAATTGTCTTCTTTTTTCTTGCCTCTTTTTCTTAGTCATCACCCCCACAATTATTTTATCTTCTCCCCAACTTCACTCTCTTGAACCTTCTCCTTAATGGGCTTCACTGGCATTTTCTACTTAACATTAGATGCTATAGAAAATGTGGCACATAATTCTGTGCTCTGGAATTTTTTGTAAAGTTATACTTCAAAATAAAGGCAATGTAAGATAAAGGGAGAGTAGGCATCATGAAAAGTCTTAGTGCCCAAGTCTCCTTTCTTTTGAACTAGAACAGTGAGCTGCTACCGCATAGACATAGACCTTTGTCAGTGGGGCTTCTATGAAGGAAGTCATCACTGTCAGTCCTCTGATGTTATGAATGTGTATTGCAATGGTAAATGCTCTGAACTGTTTAAATATTGTCTTCCTTTATGTTGCTGTTATCATTGTATAAATCATTTTCATCATCTGGCTTATTTCCCCTTATATCAATTCACTCAAGTTTTCCCATATTTATATGGTATGGTATCTTTTTTTTTTCTTATAGCACAATAATATTCCACATAGCTTAATATCCCACAATTTGTTTAGCTATTCTCTGGTCTATGGGCACTTTGCTACCAACAAAGTGCTATAAAAAATTTTTTTTGTACATATGGAAATTTTTATTCCATCTTTGACCTTCTTGGAGTAAATGACTAGTAGCATTAATTCAAATTAATTAATGCCAAGTAGATATATTAATAATTCATTCTAATTAATAAGAATTGATATTTGTGATTCCACTAAGATAATTCCAAATTGTTACCCAGAATGGCTGAAATGGACAAATCCATGACACCACCAACAATGTGCCTATCTTTCCACAGCCCCACCAACATTTATCATTTTTCCTTTGGTCATCTTTGCCAGTGTGATATGGGCAAGGAAAAATCTGAGGGTGTTTTAGTTTTCATTTCTCTTTTCATTAATGATTTGGACTATTCTTTCATTTAATTTATGAGAGTTTGAATTTCTTCTCTTTGGTCTCTTTTGGTCTCTTTTTATTTGTAGGAAATTTCAGTTTCTCAATTCACTTTTGTTTAGTTGGAAATTCATGCCCTTCAATACTTTCATTTAAGAATTTTGTGTTACTTCTATTATGTTATGATTAAGAAGCAGCACGGTGCTAAAGAAAGAACAAAATTTCTTAGAAACCATGAACAGGACTTCTGGAGAGAGAAATGGAGAGCTCACCAGGAGGAGTTCTCTGTTGAACAAGGGCTCAATTCTCTTTTCTCTTTTGCTGCTTTAAATAGATCAGTTTATGTTCAATGCTTTTGTTAGGCTGGTACTTGCCCTTTGAAAGCCACATCAGAATTTAATGTTCCCAGTAGAGACCCTGGGGGAAGGAGAAGATACATAATCATTAAAAGGTCAGAGTCTGATACTTGAGTTACTTATTTGGGCCAAATGTCAAAAATCCATCATGTAATCAGGAGTGAGTCTGGGATTGTCTAATTAGCAAATAAACTTGATCCAGTACATCTAGATGGATGAATCTTTTGATCACAAGGAGCTTAGAGTCTTCACTTTAAAGGAATGATAATGGACCAAGTTAGTCCTTAGAAACTAGAATATTTTTTTCATAATGATTATTAATGTTTAGTTTGGTGCTAGATTAATTTCTTTTATATTCACTTATAATTTTCCCATCTTGAGTTAATATCTGAATGTATTTGTTCTTTTTTTCTCTAATAAACGAATCTTGGAAAATGAACTTTTGTGGCCTAAGGTATATGGTATAAAGGAGTAAAAGGGGAAGACATCAGATAATAGATATGACTCTCCAGTTATGGTGATAGCTACTGAAGAATGGTGGGAAGGTTATTAGGCATAGAATGTGGCAAATTTCTGAAGTCAAGGGATCAAGGAAGGTCAAGGTCAAGGAGGCATGATGCCTTGAGTTAGAGTTCAGTGATCCAAGAAATTAAGAAAGCAATGAAAAAACTCTAGCCAGATTTAAAGGTCTCCTGGATCAGATCCAAGTGAAAGAGGACTTTTGTCAAGTACTCCCAAGACTTAGAGGAGGATTTCTTCTCCAAACTTCTATTAAGAAGAAGACCCAGTAGAATAGTCAGAGCTAGGAAGAAATGTACTACCCAAAAGGAAAAAAAGAGGATCCAGACCATCCATCTCTTCATTTCCCACTAGCCTGCACTCCTTTGGAATTTTCCATCATGCCCCTAGAAACTTCAACAGGATTCTCATCATCCTGAAAGATTTCATCAGCATTGGTACTCAGACTTTGTTGGTACCCTTTGCCTTGGGACCCCTCTGATTGAAAAGTGGAACACAGAGTTCCTTCCAGACCATCCACTTAAGAAAGTTGCCCAGGTCAAAATCTCTTCATTTCTCTCATATTTCTTTGGCCTTCTCTGTCATGTCTCCTGACTCATTACCCTGATACTAGGTACCTTCCTCTCCCCATATATTTAACTTTTTCTTCCTTCCTCCCCTCCTTTCCTCTCTCTCTCTCTCTCTCTCTCTCTCTCTCTCTCTTTCTCTCTCTC
>NC_058132.1:459656456-459699057 GCF_016433145.1 Gracilinanus agilis
TTCTTTCTTTCTTTCTTTCTTTCTTTCTTTCTTTCTTTCTTTCTTTCTTTCTTTCTTTCTTTCTTTCTTTCTTTCTTTCTTTCTTTCTTTCTTTCCCTTACCTAGCTCATTAGAATTAGCTAATAAACTTGGTATTGATTCCAAGGCAGAAGAGCAGTAAGGGCTAGGCAACAGAAATTAAATGACTTGCTCAGGGTAATACAGCTAGGAAGTCTCTGAGGACAGCTTTGAACCCATGACCTCCCATGCCTAGACCTGTCTCTCTATCTGTTGAGCCAGTAGGCTGCCCCTGTATTTTAAATTTTTATTGTGTTTGTCTTCCCTCACAAATTATGAACTTCTTGAGGGCAGGGGCTGCCTTTTCTTTTTTTTCAGTAATTATATCCCCAGAGTTTAGCACAGTGCCTGGCATATAGTAAGCACTTAATAAATGTTTATTGACTGACTAACTGGACAAGAAATAATCTGCTTTTGTTAGAGTAGGTTTGAGTATGCAAAAGCAAGTAGTGTCTGAAATAAGACTGGAAAGATAAAGATAATCCCAAATTGCAGATAGTCTTGAATGCCAGGTTTAATAGATTCAATGGGGAAGCCAAGAAGCTTTGAACTTCATTTGCTAGAGGCAGTTGGGAGCCACTTAAAAATCCTGAGTAGAGGAGTGATCTGATCTGATCTATGCATAAAAAAGATTATTTTGACAAGAATGTGAAAGACAAGTTACAGAGTGGAGAAACGGACTGGAGAGAGCAATGAAGTTGGTACATTCTTCCAGGAAGGTCCTCATTAGGTTAGGAGGCAGCCTTGGAAGCAAGACTGGAGAGAACAGAATGATTAAATGGAAGTCACAGAGAGTGCAATGTCTTCGATATCTACCTATAAGGCACATGTGGCCATTAACCCTGCTCTTTAGCTTGATATTTCTCCAAAAATAAGACCCAAAAATAAGAGAAAAGAGAGGTACAGTCATTTTCATTTTCACTAAGGGTTTCTGATTCCTCTGGAACTGAATCTAGAACTCAAAACTTATTTTCATTGTTATTTTAAAACACTTATGGAAATTGCCAGTCACAAATGACTCCTCTTTGAGATTCTCCAGAGAATCCCCAAATAGGCCGAAATGAATGAAAACATTTTTCTGGAATTCAGAACTGTCCCAATTCATCTCTATTTCTGTATATTTCTTTTCTATACCCTTTTATTCATCTATCAAAAGGTAGCTGTTAAGGGTGGTTTAGTGACTTAGTGGACAGAAAGCCAGGTCTGGAGACAAGAGGTCTTGGGTTCAAAGCTGGCTTTAGATACTTCCTAGCTGTGTGACCCTGGGCAAGTCACTTAAGCCCCTTTTCCTAGCCCTTACCACTCTTCTGCCTTGGAACCAAAATCTATTATTATTGATTCTAAGAGAGAAGGTAAGGGTTTTTTAAGGCAGCTATTTTAATGGCTCTATATAATTCTACATGCAGAAGGAAAGAACAAATAATTTTATTATTTTTGTCATGGAAATATTACCCTTGTGATGCTGGGCAAGTATCTTAACCCTGCTTGTCTCAAAGAGAAAAAAAGAAAAAGAAATGTTACTCTCAGTTTTTCTTAGTCAGTCCACAGTTTTGTCTCTCTTGGTTGACCAAAGCAGTCAAGAGAGATGAAAAAGAGCACCAGAAATGTGTTGTGTAGATGTGTTCAGGGGCCTAGTACCTCTTAGACAGGTATAGGATCCAGGGAAAGAAAAGGCCTTAGAAAAGAAGTATTCATATAAGTGGGAGACCACAAAGTTGAAGGCACTCTTTTTCAGGAAGGAGTCCTAAGGGATTTTTTGAGAACATTGACCCCTTTATTTTGTAGACAGGATTTGAACCTATGTTTTCTGATTCTAAGCCCATTGCTATTTCATAGATAGATAGATAGGGAGAGAGGGGGAGAGAGAGAGAGAGAGAGAGAGAGACAGAGACAGAGACAGAGACAGAGACAGAGACAGAGACAGAGAGACAGAGAGAGACAGAGACACGGAGAGAAAGAGACAGAGAGAAAGAAGAGAGTCTATAAAATGGTCTGTTATTATTATAATAATAATTTTGATTTTGAACTGAATGAATACCAAATAAAATTAATGTTTCATGTATAGTAGAACAGAAGAATGATTTTTTTAAAAAGCAATTGGGAAATTCGATGATGAAGAACTTCATTTTCTTTCCAAGTAAATGATAAATTCAATATATAACTTCCAAAGCTATTCTGCTTGGTTGTGATTTCTTTTGGCCTTCATTCGACTTTCTTTTTAGGGAGGAGCAGAGAGGAAGACCCCATCTCAACTCTACTTCTTCCTACTTATCTCCCTACTGACCCCTCTTATTTTCCCACCTCACTTGTCCCCTAGCCTGAATACAAATAAATAATAAATATCTAAAAATTACATAAACAATTTTCACAACTCTTGTGATAAATTTGTAGTCAAGTCTAACAAATTCTCACGTTGTTGATTTCCAAAAATGTGTCTCATTTTGTACCCTGATTCCATCATTGCCAGGAGGTGGATATTCTTCATGCCTCTTCGCACTCTTCTTACTACACACAGGTTTCTTCCCTTTGGTGAAGACTCACCTGGATAGACATAACAATCACCAGTCGTAGGTGCTGCTGCCCATAAGGGGCATACACACAAGTACACCCCACCACACACACACTGATGGAGGAAAAGGAATGGAGAGGAGAAATCCCAGAGATGCTAGAACATTGTGATTATTTCTGCACAGGTTTGCTTTTCTCATCCCTAAACCAGAGCTTTGGAGCTGGAGGGGACCTTCGAGGAAATGAGTCCAACCCCTTTTCATTTTATGAATGACGAAACTGGGGACCAAAGAGATTTGTGCCTAACCGAAGTGAGGCTAGAACAGTGCTTTTCTGACTTCAGCTCCAGTAGAATTTCTGCTATATCTCTCTTCCTCTTAACCTGCTTGAATACATAATCTGTTGCTGCAGAATGATTGGGGGTGGAAGAGGGAGTAAGATTTTTTTTTAATTATCAGCAGCCCTCTGTTGCCAGGTTCCTCATTATGCACTGAATCACACTAAATGAGAGAATCCCAGAATGTAAGAGTTGGAGGGAACCAAGAGGCCTGCAGCTTAACCTGAACCAAGAAAAGAATCCTTCTCCTTTAATCTACAACATACAGAAAGCATGTTTGCCCAATCAGATGTCAATTAATTCAGCTTCTTTCTACAGGTTGATCACCCAGGGGAACCTCGTGTGTAGGGGACAGAAACAGCCAATCTTTCTTCCACCTTCATGCTCTAAAGGTCCTCATTCTGCTCATGCCCACAAGTGGGCAAAAGGCCAGGACTTTGACAGGTATTCTTCCAGCCAAAACATGCTCTGATTCAGCAAAGGCTTTTAGCAACATTTCTGTATTTCTCTGAATCCAGGGCATGATTGCACTGAAAAGCTCTTTTAAAAAATTCTACATTTTACATATCTCATACCCTCACTACTGGGTTTGAAAACAATTGCAGCAGATTGGGCTAATTATAAGGATTTCAATTTTCTTATACTTGAATCTTTTGAGCTCTCAATCTAAATGAGTAGATTGGCACTAAAAAATAAATACAGCCACAACCAGGCTAAAGCTGTAGTTGTTCTCATCTTCATTCTGCTGAGGTAATCAGTGTTTCTGGGAAAAATGAAAGATGCTGGCATTTGTATACACCAGTGTAGATCCCTGTCTTATGGTATATTTTGTTGTTGAGTCATTTTAATCATGTTCAACTCTGTCACTTTATTTGGGGTTTTCTTAGCAAAAATACTAGAATGGTTTATTATTTCCTTCTCCAACTCATTTGATAGATGAGGAAACTGAGGCAGACAAGATTTAGTGATTTGCCCAGAGTCAGCCAGCCAGTAAGTGTCTGGGGCCAGATACGAACTCAGGAAAATGAGTCTTCCTGACTCCAGACACAGCACTCTATCTACCACATCACCAGCTGCCCTTTATAGTATATGCCATACATCAAATCTGTACACTTTAATGAATGCAATATATCAAAGCATATATTTTATTGCATGCAACACTCAATTGGTCAATAAACATTTATTAAGTGCCTACTATGTGCCAGACCCTTTGCTAATCAATGGGCACATTAAATGTATATTCTTTATGGCAGCAAACAGCTCTCAAGCATCTACTATAAGTGAGTCATGGAGATAAAAGTTGACAAATAAAAGTATAGTACTTGACCTCAAGGAGCTTACAATCTAATAATGGTATCCATAATAATAGACCTCCTAACCACACACACACACACACACACACACACACAATGCAAAGACATATATGACATGGACCTGTCCTAGGGACCACAGAATTTCTGATCCATATAATGATGCACATTTCTAAAATGATTTACACCATTAGGCTGTATATAAAATACCAGATGACTGTAAGCACATTAGCAAGTGAGAGAGGGACACAATCATTGGTAGTTGATGTAATAAAGAGAAGACCATGATCCTTCAAGGATGACCAGAACGATGAGTAAAATGAAACACGTTAACATTTCACATACACACACAATACATCATACATCATTGTTTTTGGTTACTTACTATAGCCACTGTAATCATCATTAATAAATTAATTAATTAGCTAATTAATTAATAAAATGTGAAATCTAGTTATGAAAGCAAGACCTTTTAGGATTCTACAAAGCAAAGTCTTGCATCTATTGAGTGCTTGCAAAGTAAAAAGAAAGACTAGTAGAAAATGTACCAGTCTGGGAGTCTAGAGACCTGAGTTCAAATTCCATCTGTGTAAAACAGCAATAATGACAACACCACCCAGTTAGGTGACTAGAGGCTAAGTGACTTCCTCTTCTGAAATTCAGACAGCTTCCTAAGATTTGACAAGCAGAGGACAACTTTTCTTGGTAAAGAAGTACCTGAACAGTGTTTCCTGACAACTTCACAGGGATGTACTGAGTAAAGGACTTCGGAAACCCTTACTACTGTGAGTTGTGATTGTTATGTGGCAAGATGATAACCACCACAGCCAAATGCAAAGGATGAGACCAAGCCCCTGCCCTCAAGAAGCTTAACAATGTACCTGTGCATCCCATCTGCTCTCCCTGCATCCACTCTTTCCTCATTGCTAATTCCTCCTACACACTGCTGCCAGAGTTGTCTTCTTAATACCTTTTGCACAAAATAATCCTCTGTTGAAAACATCTAATAGCTCTCCTTTGGCTAAGGATAATATGGATCACAGGATTTAGAGATGGAAGGGACCAGTCCAAGCCTTTATAGAGTGCTTAAAGGTCTGCAAAATGCTTTACATGCACCTAAGTTCATTCTATTCAAGCTTCGCAAAAGCCCTGTGAGTACTAATGTCCATTTTATAGATAACTAAGGATCTGAAAAGATAAATCGTTTGCACACAGGCACATAGTGAGTCAATGTCAGAGGCAACATCAAATCGAGGTCTCTCTTTATGCCAAGTCCAATATTCAAGTTAGTCTGTTCTCTATGCTTCTCTAAGCCTCTTAAAAGCCCCACTTATGGAGGCAGCTAGGTGGCTCAGTAGATTGAAAGCCAGGTTTGGAGATGGGGGGGTTTGAATTCAAATTTGTCCTCAGGCACTTCCTAACTGTGAGACCCTGTCCAAGTCACTTAATCCCCATTGCCTAACCCTTATCACTCTTCTGTCTTGGAACCTATACACAATATTGGTTCCAAGACAGAAGGTAGGGCTTTAAAAACAAACAAAATTAAGACAAATTTTTTTAAAAAGCCCCACTTATTCTAACTAACTCAGCTATAAGGAACATCTCTCTCCTCTTATCTCTTTTAACCTCTGCATGTGCCATGCAACTACCATTTTTCATATATTGCTCAATATTGGTGATGATTTAATGTAAATCTTCCCCACTCCCCAAATCCTGGGCTCACCTCAATTGAATCTGATATGAAAAGCTGGTATTTCAGCTTAATTTTTCTTTTGATTCATTACTGTCCTCTCTCAGAATTTAATCTATGAAGTTTCCAACTATAGCTTAATTTCTAGGCTTCTGCATATGTGGGAAACGGGGTTCTCAAATTCTGTGTATTCACTCAAATTAACAATTGGTATCTTGTATAATGTCTTTACTTCACCTTATATACAATGCAAAGAATTTGAAAGAACTCATAAACAAACATGATTTCCTTTCCTTTTCCCTGAGTGCTTCCCAATTTTGTTCAAAGTTCCTTAAATATTTATGAAAAGTTCTCCCCACTATGGTTACCACTAAAAAAAAGAGATCAAAAAAGAGCCAGTGGAACAGCATCCTAACACTCATTCTGATGAATCCTTCTCTCCTACAAGGCTATACGTAGGCTCCCCCAAACACTAATAACATCCCTGTGGTTTATATTGCTCCAAAAAGCAAACACACTTTGGAGCTACACAGCAGAAAACCCCTTTCCTATTAGACATGGTCAGTCCAAATAATCTCATGACAAAAGAGAATAAAATATAGGTCTTTTCTTTTGTTTTTTTTTAAACCCTTAACTTCTGTGTATTGGCTCCTTGGTGGAAGAGTGGTAAGGGTGGGCAATGGGGGTCAAGTGACTTGCCCAGGGTCATACAGCTGGGAAGTGTCTGAGGCCCGATTTGAACCTAGGATCTTCCGTCTCTAGGCCTGGCTCTCAATCCACTGAGCTACTCAGCTGCCCAATTATAGGCCTTTTCTATCTTAATGTCTTGACTTTAACACCTTGCTGCTTCTCCAACTGCAGCAGCCAAGTGGTCTTGCCTCTTCCGTCTCTGAGGACGCCATTCAGGAATGTCTCCTTTCTCTTTGGAAGTCCAGATTCTCAAACTCTTGAATTAGAGATTACTCTAAAGGCTGGTTCTACTCAAGAAATTAACTTCTATGGCAGGAAGGATGGATTCCAGAATCATAGGTCCTAAGAAATCCTTCTTCCTTCCCATTCCTTGGCCAGAAACACACATATACTTGAGTGTAGACTGAATTTCAGAAATACTGTCTTTGAATTTGCCTCAGCCATGAAAGTGGAAAGCATGGGCAACTTCCATTTCCATTGGCTTCAAGGTATCATAAATGGTTCCTGGGTGGTAATGGTTATAAAATCTCTTTAAAAGCCTGGGTTTGTTCTAACTTTTTTTACTACAAGAACTTTCTAGAAGAAAAGCAAAACAGGAAAAGAAACCCCAAAGGGACAAATAGATCTGTTGGTTTACTTCTTTTATAAACCAGAGAAGGGGCAGCCCCTACCATACTCCCAGGAATTCAAACCAACCAAATTTTCTTCTGGGCATTCCCAATTACTGAAAATCGCCTCCTAGTACTCACCAAGTGGTGACTCCAAACATATTTAGCCACAGTTCTAGAGACTGAGACTTATTTATCTTTATACTCTTAATGAGATGTCAGTAGACCAGCCCATATTCTTAGGATGAAGAATAGACACTCTAGTTTCTAAACAACTGCTCATGACCTTGGCAAGTTCATCAAGTTGGTTGGAAAAATTCTCTTGACCCTCCTTCCTTCCAATATAAATCCTCTTCCAAACTAGAGCAAGATCTCCTTAAGGAGGGGAGGAACTCCTTGAATTCTCATCACCTAACAAATCTTCCTAAACAAAATGGATCCTTAGGGAATGTCTGTTGATGTCTGCTGATTATAGTGATATGTTGGATCTAGCTGTTGACTCAGCCCCAGAGATACTCAAGGCAGCCCTTCTGAATTATCCTGCTGAACCACATTGTTATGAGGTTGAATACTCAGCCATTCAAAAATAACAAAACAAAGGAGAAAAATAATAATGACTTAAATTCAATTCAAGAAGAAGGTATTAAATGCCTTCTGCATACATGGTGTTGGGGATACAAAGACAGTTTCTCTTTTTAAGAGACTAGAATAAAAGGAAATATGGCATTTATACAAATAGGTTGTAAGGGTCAAAGGAAACCTAGACAAAGCATTATGAGTAATTTGAGGAGGGAGAGATCATGTTTAATCTGGGGAGGAGGTGGCAGGAAAGGAATGCTCTGCTTGGTGTTCAAAGCCTTTCATAACCTAGTCCCCTTCTGCCTTTCCAATCTAATAAGTTATTCCTTAACATATACTCTTAATCCAGTGATGCTGGCCTTTTGCCAAGTCCACAATCAAGACCCTCCATGCATTTTCTTTGGCTTTCTTCTATACCTGGAACATTCTCCCTCCTCAACTCTCACTGCTGAACTCTCTAACTTCCTTTTGAGCCCCAACTAAAATTCCGCCTTCTACAAGAAGCCTTTTTCACCTCTCTTTAAAAACAATAACAACAACAACAAAACCCCCTTACCTTCTGTCTTGAAATTATGTATTGGTTCCAAAGTAGAAGGGCAGTTGGGGCTAGGCAATAGGGGGTAAGTGAGTTGCTCAAGGTCATGCAGCTAGAAAGGGTCTGAGGCCATATTTGAACCCAAGACCTCCCAACTCTAGACCTAGTTCTCTATCCACTGAGCCACCTTGTTGCCCTTCTAGTCCCTTTCCTCTTTTAACTAGAGTAATTCCCATTTTATCCTGTATATAGCTCACTTAGTATATATTTGTCTGACTATTGTTTTCCCCATTGAAGACAAGGACTGGCTTTGGCCTCTTTTTGTACCCTAAAGCTTAGCACAGTGCCTGGCACATAGCTTAATAAATGTTTATTGTTCAATCGTTTGAAGGAGGCACCTTCAGATTTGGGGAGAAGCTTCAACAAAATGTGATGAAATTCCAAGGATGGAAGGAAGAACTTACATTGACATGGAACCTTAAAAGTTTTCAGAGAACTTCCTCACAACAGCCCTGTAAGGTAGGTAATAAAAGTAGTACCACATACATGTATAACACAGTGGAATTGCTTGTCAGCTTAGGGAGGAGAGAGGGAAGAGGGGAGGGAAAGAACAAGAATCATGTAATCATGGGAAAATATTCTAAATTAATTACTTAAAAAATAAAAGTAGTATCATGCTCATTTTTCAGATGAGGAAATTAAGACTCAGAGAGAGGTCATAAAAAATATTCACAGCTTGTTTTTAGATGATGGGGTCTCTGTATCCCAAAGCCAGTTCCCCCAGGTTAAAGAAAATGATGCCTGACTTTTGGCTTCTGACTCACCGAGAAAAATGAAACAGTTGCTGACTAAATCTAAGTAAAGCCAGAAGAAAAAAAAATAGACTGAATTTAGAATGAGGAGATTAAAGTTATAGCCAGTGAACTAAAATAAAAATTACATTTCTCGTTGTTCTATTGTCCATTCATCTTAGAGGAAGTTTCTAATTAAACAGTGAGATCTGTCAAGCTAGGATGTGCCGAATGTGAATGAAGAAAATATTTCAGACAGACCCAGAGGCTGGGGAGTCATGAAGTAAAACAAAGCACTCCTTACAGGCCAGAAAATGTCCATTACTGAGCTTCTCTGCTTAATCATGAGTCACTTTCAGAAATTACAAAATAAAGATTCTTTAAGAAAGTTCAAGACACTTAGTTGATTCTGTCAGGGAAAGTTCTTCAAATATAAGCAGTCTAAGACAATTGGGGTGAAATAAGATCGGAGCTGTAGGGAGCTGAGAGGTGATTCAATGGATTGAGAGCCAGACCTAGAGTTGGGAGTTACTGGGTTCATATCTGACCTCAGATACTTCCTAGCTGTGTGACCGTTGGCAAATCAATTAAATTAAACTCCATTGCCTAGTCCCATCACAGCTCTTATGCTTTGGAACCAATACATAGTAATTATTCTAAGATGGAAGACAATTTTAAAAAATTGTTGCTACAGTTTGGTTTTATTGAAGAAAAACAAATATCTGGCCTAGATCACTGATGTGTAAATGTTTTTTAAGTTGGATTTTACTATATTAATGCAAAGGGCAAATAAATATAGATGTTTTCATTGGCTAGAAGTAGTAAGCAGAATGTTATTGAAATTGCTTTGTGTCCAAGAAATGGTGTAAAAATAGCATCCTGACCTTGGTACTCTTTTTTCACTTTGCAGAGTACTCATCAAATTAGCTTTAGGGAGATGACTCCTTTGCCGGGCTGGCTCCTAGAAGAGTATAGGGTCTTATCTGGCAAGCCAATCCACTTCTAGGAGGCATCTAGCAAGTTGACTGGCCATGATGCTGATTCCTCTCCGGATCCACAATGGCTTTCAACCCCTGGTTGCAAATGTCTGCAGATCTCTTTCTCCTGGCTTAAATTCTTTGCCTTCCCCTTCATCACAGATATCTCTCCATCTCTGCTTCTACCTGCACTCAGATAGAAATAGTAGGTCCCTTCTATAAAGAGCTTTAAGCTTTACAAAATTCTTTCCTCATAACCATCCTGTGGGTCCAGTAGTTGCGATCATCACCCCCATTTTATAGATGACAAAACAGAGTTTAAGAGGAGTTAAATGATTTGCCCAGTCACACTGCGGCTGCCAGAACCAGAAAGTGAAGCCCAGGATTTATAACTTTAAAATCCTGTGCTCTTTCCACTCTCGCAGCTGGCAAAAATTCCTCCCATAGGGGAAATCTAATGGTAACACTGTTTCTTCCTGACTCATAGAATGTTGTCTTAGGGCAAATTTCAAATTTCTTTTTCCACAGAAAATCTTTATTTTTAATGACCTTGGTTCTCCTCTGTCTCATTAAAATGGAATTTGTCTATATAAGTAATTAATAGTATTTCTCTTTGTACATATGAATTTCCATCAAAACTCTTCAGAAGAAAAACTACTTAACTACCAATATAATTATCTTCCAGTGACATGAAGTGTGGTGGAAGGGTATGAGAATTTTTAGTGTACCAGTGATAAAGCTTTCATAAAAGGCTTTTGAAAATTTATGTGATAGAAAGTATTATACACCAAGATCAGCAGTAATAGAAGTTATGAATATCAAATGAGATAATAGATGTGAAAAGAGCTCGGGAAAGTATATAGTAAGTATAGTATATAGTGCAAGGTGATATTATTAATGTTATTGTTATTATCCAGTGCCTGGAAATTATTCTATAAACACTGTCAAATCTCACTTCTTCACAATGATAGAGAAGAGCAGGGATATTAAGAATTGTAAACAGTGAATTATTGAAAAAGCAATGATACCAGAATCCATTATCTGGTTTTTCTGGTAGATTCCTGCCCTACATTTGGCTTCCTTGGGCTGATATTAAATTATTTGCATTATTTTAGTACGAAGCAACCAATTAGTGGACAAAGGGATAATTCCAAAAGCATGCTTGGTTACAAGAAACTAACCAACTTGTTAAAAATGTAGCAAAATAATACTTTTAACGCTGAGTGTTTTTATGATTTGGGGGTCCCTAGACCCAGTCTCTCCCCCAAATTATAGGCAGCTTAAGTAGAGTAGTGGACTTCAGACACTTCTTAGCTGTGGTACTCTGGGCAAAAAATTTAACTTCTATTTGCCTCAGCTTCCTCAACTGGAAAATGGAGATAATAATAATACTTATCTTCCTGTGTTGTTGTGAGAAACAAATGAGATATTTGTAAAGAATTTAACCTGGTACTTAGTAAGTACTTAATAAGTACTTGTTTCAGGGGGCAGCTAGGCGGGTCAGTGGATTGAGAGCCAGTTCCAGAGATGGGAAATCCTGGATTCCAATTTGGCCTCAGATACTTCTTAGCTGTGTGTCCCTGGGCAAGTCACTTAGTCCCAACTGCCTAGCCCTTATCACTCTTCTGACTTAGAACCAATACACAGGGTAAAGGTTTTTTTTTTTTTAAGTACTTGTTTTTTCCTTCTCCTTTTTTTATTTCCACAGCCAGAAAATCGTTTTTCGACTGGATTCTTTTTTCCCCTCATTTAATAACTGTAGCAAGGAACTAGAGATGAGAGCTACACTGATAGTTCAGTTTCTTATGTAAAACTTTGTGGTTATTATTATTTTTGTTGTTCAGTTGTTTTCAGTTTGAATACAACTCTTCATGATCCTCAGAGGGGGTTTCTTGGCAAAGATACTAGAGTGGTTTGCCATTTCCCTTCTCCAGCTCATTTTACAAATGAAGAAACTGAGACAGAGTTAAGTGCCTTGTCCAGGGTTGTACAGCCAGTAAGTGTCTGAGATCAGATTTGAATGCTGACTCAAAGACCTGAACGTTGTCCACTGAGCCACCTTGCTGCCTCAGTTTTGTTGTTGTTTAGTCCTTTTTCAGTCATGTCTGACTCTTCATGACTTTTGGGGGCTTTCTTGGCAGAGATACTAGAGAGGTTTGCCATTTCCTTTTCCAGCTCATTTTACAAATGAGAGAACTGAGGCAAACAGGTGTCATCCAGCTATTAAGTATCTGAGATCAGATTTGAATTCAGGATAAAGAATCTTCCAGACTCTGAGTCCAGTACTCTACTCTCTGTACCACCTAGTTATCCTTACCTCTCATCATCCTATTTCCTCATAAAAAAGAGGAGAATATACAGTTTTAAGTCACTACTACTTAGCTAGAAAGCACTATCAAAATATTAACACATGATATCAGAAGCACAAGTAAGGAGGACAGAATTCTTGGTTCTTGAATCCTGGGGGAGCTACTTCCAGGACCTGGAATTTTACTGTGCTTTTTATGTCTTGGAATCCCTAATACCTAACAGAATTCCTCAGAATCTAACTCCCTTCTGAGGCTCCCTTGCTGTCATAAATGCAATGCTGACCATAGAAGGGGAAAAGGTCTAGCCTCAGCAACTATTTTGCCCCTCCAGTCCGTCTCTTTCAGTTTCTAAATCTTTCCTTTTAGAATATGAGTTCTATGTCATAATAATCCCACAAGGATTTTCATCAAATCTAGATTACACTAAGAAACTATGTTCAATTGCTTTGACCCTCTGGGAAGAATACCCACACTCCTGGAAAATAAAGGAGTTGAGGAGCAGCTAGGAAGCACAGTGGATAGAGCACCAGGACTAGTTCAAATCTGGCCTCAGACACATTCTATCTGTGTGAGTCATTTAACCCAGATGGCCTAGCCCTTGCTGCTCTTCTTTTTTAAACAGAAGGTAAGGGTTTAAAAAAAAAGGAGTTGGATCAAATAATATGTAATGTCCCTGCTACTCAGTAACAAGGAGGAAATCTTGAGCTCATCCAATTTTTCAAGAGAATATTCAGCAAAAGCAGGTAAATAGGGAGACTGAATCAGTGGACAAATGTTACCTCACATACTTTTGGAAAAAAAAAGATCTATTGATGCATTTCTTATTGCAATATCTTCTGGTCAGAAATCGAATCTTGTATCAAATTAAAACAGTTAAGCAAGACCAACTGACATAGCGATGATACCTATCTAACAATGTACGTTAACACTCTGAACATATTCAACAAAACCAAGAAGGCAAATTTCTTCATTTCTTCTCTGGGCTGAAGATTGGTCATTAAAAATTACCCAGTGTTGGAGTGTGCTTTAGTGTACTTTTCATTTGCATTATTGATGTCATTGTGTCTTTTGACTTCATGTTACTGGTTATTTCATTCCGTATCATCTCCTACAAGACTTCTTGTGTTTGTCCCTCATAGTTGTCAATTCTTATGGAGCAATAATATTCTATTTATTTGTATCATCTTTTCAGTTATTCACCAACTGATTCACATCTTCTTTGTTTCCATTTTTTTCTACCACAAAAAGTGCTGCCATGAACATTTTTAATAGATGGGATATTTATTTCTATTTTTGATATATTTGCAGTATGTGTCCAACAGTGGGATTTCTGGAGCAAAAGCCTTAGGGAATTTTTTTCTTTTCCATAATTTCCAGCTATCTCCCCACAGTCCTTCTAACATTGACTATTTAGATCTTTTGCCATTTTGCCAATATGGGGTGCATCCCTCATGAATATTTCCAAGTGAAGTAGGTTTTTTTCTCTCTCTTCTATTCTTTCTGAGATATATTTGAATGTGATTTGTTCTCTCTGTGCTCACACTTCCCTTGAAATACTAGCAGTAGTAACCTGTTATCTTCTTTCTAGCCATTCCCTTCCTCATAGCCAGTCATGATTCTGTTTTCTTCTTGTTGTCTCTTTTTTCTCCTCTTCAGTCCAGCCCAGTGGGTAATTTCATATAAAGTTAGTTGTATGATTTTCTGCAGTAATGTGTAACATAGTTTACACAGTAACTTCCGTTTGGTTTCATGAGTAAAGAGTATAATTATGTAGGCTTCAAGGGCCAGGACAAATAAGGTAATCACTCTGGATTCTGCATTAAAGAATCTTGCGCAGACTTGCAGGAAAGAAATTCCTTAGGATGAAGGCAATATGTCTGGGAAGGTTCAGTGTCCTAGAAGCTGGTGATGACAACAAATGGTATTTTCCACCCTTCTTCTAAAGAGCATGCCTGCCCTATTCTTTTCAAAAGATTTCTTAAAAACTCTGGCAAAACTCACATTTCACTCTAGGAATCTCTGACTCTGACAAATTAAAAATAATAAAAGCCCTAAAAACGTTTAAAGTGTCTTCAACAAAATTATTGAATGGATATTTAGTTGTTCAAGTATATCACTGCATTTAAATACATATTTGTGTCTGCTCTGTGAAAATCCAATCTGTACAAAGCCAGATATATATATATATATATACACATATATATATATTACAAATTTTGCTAATCATTCACTATGTATGTTTGAAATGCCTACTATTTTCCAGGCCCTTTGGTCATCTCTGAGAATACAAAGAAAAATAAAGACAATCCCAGTTCTCAGTCTAATGGAGGAGAGTGCATAAAAGTAACTATATATGCATAAGATATAATCAAGTTAATAAATAACTTGGAGATAATCAATAGAGGAAAGGCATTCACATTAAGGGGTGGATCCAAAAAATCTTCTTGTAAAAGATGGGATTTTAGCTGGGACTTGAAAGGAACCAAGAAAGCCAGGAGGTGGAGATGAGGAAGGAAAGCACTTCAGGCATGGGGACAGCCTGTGAAAATGCCCAGAACTGAAAAATGGAGTATGTATCTCATAATAGTAACAGCAAGGAGGCCAGTGTCACTGGATAGCAAAATATGTAGGAGCAAACAATGTATAGGAAAACTGGAAAGTTGGAAGGGGAATGGGTTATGAAGGATTTTGAATACCAAAAAGAGGATTTTATATCTAATCTTGAAAGTCACAGGGAGCCACTGGAGTTTGGTTGACTAGTGGAGTGATGTGGCCAGACTTGAATGTCAGGAAGATAAATTTGACAGCTGAGTGGAGGAGGCACTGTAGAATAGGGGGAAACTTGAGACAAGGGGACCAACTAGCCAACTATTAAAATAGTACATGCATGAGGTGATGAGGACCTACCTCAGAGGAAAGGAGATGGCATAATAGAGAGGATGTCATGAAGGTAAAGTCAACAGAACTTGGCAACAGATTGGACAGAGAGTGAGAAATTCAGGATGACAACCAGGTTTGAGTCTAGGTGACTAAGAGGATGTTAATCCCTTTGATGGAAATAGGAAAGTTAAGAAAAGGGGAAGGTTTAAAAAAAAAGATGTGTTCATTTTTGGACATGTTGAGTTAAAAATATCTGTATAGTAGCTAGTTATAGATATCTAATTAGCAGTTTAACATATTGAGAATGGAGATCTGAAGAGAAGTTAGGGCTAGATAACTATTTTGAAAATCATCTGCATAGAGATGTTAATTGAATTCATGGAAGTTGATGAGACATCAACAAGTGAAATAGTATAGAGGGAAAAGAGAAGAGGGTCCAGAGCAGGGGTCAGCAACCTTTTTGGCCGTGAGAGCCATAAACGCCACATTTTTAAAAATGTAATTTTGTGAGAGCCGTACAGTGCTCACAGTGCGTGTTCCTGTAACAGCGCCTGAGAAAAAATTGACTTTATGGCTCCTGCAGAAAGAGCCATATCTGGCCCTCAAAAGAGCCATATGTTGCTGACCCCTGGTCCAGAGGAAAGAGCTGTGGAATATTCATGGTTAGTAGCCATGATTTGAATAGAGTTTCAGCTAAGGAGACAAATGAATGGTGATTGGCAATGTCAGAGAATATAGAGAAGTAAAGGATGAAGACTAAGAAAAGTCCATTTGACTGGACAGTTAATAATTTGGTAACTTTGGAAAGAGCAATTTCACTTGAATGATTATATTGGAAACTAGACTGCAAAACAATTGGAAGAGAATTAGAGGAAAGAAGTAGATACAGCAGCCATAGATGGCCTACTCAAGGAGGTTAACCATAAAAGGGAAGAGATATTTCAGGGGATACATAGTGGGGATAACTGAATCAAGGCAGATCATTTTGGAGAATAGAAGATGCATAGGTGGGTTTGTAGGCAGGGAGAAACTGAAGAGAAGTTAGTAGCCAATCTGCTGTGGAAGGTGGAACAGAATTCATGCATGTAGAAGGGTTTGCCTTGATAAGGAGAAGGGCCTTTTTCAGGTGAGAAAGAGAGAAGGAAGAGATAGCAGCAGAAGGCATCTAGATGGTGTGAGATAAAACAGATGGGAAAAGAAGGAGATCCCAATGAATGGTCTCAAATTTTTAAGTGAAATATAAGACAATGTTCTCAGTTGAGAAGGAGGGAGAAGAAGTCATGGGAAGTTTGAGAAAGGTTGAGAAAGTTTTGAAGATCCATTATAGTAAATGGTATAGTGAAATAATTAGGAAGGTATAAAAGGATTACTTTGCAGTGGTGAGGCAATGAAATTATGAAACATAAATTTGTAATGGATTCAGTCAGCATGATTTCATGGTTTTCTCAAGTTTCATTCAGCAGCAAATAAGATAGTTGGGGTAATCTAGCACCAAGGTTTGGCAGAACAAGATTATGATAGGACAAGGGAACAAGGGACTCCAGAAAAGAGAACAGGAGAGAGTTCAACTGCTTCACCAAGGAACCAAGATAGTTAAGGGAGAAGAGTATAACCAGTGCAAGGGAGATGACTTTAGAAAAAATCAGAAGTCAAAATATTAGAGGTTATAGTGAAGATGAAGAATAGGATATGGGACTGAAAGGCAGAAGAGGAAGATAAAAATAGATTGTGATCAATTAAGGGAATTTAACATACATAGAAGTGGTATATTTGTGGGTGATGGTAAGATCAAAGGTATAGCCATCTTTTATGTTTTGAGCTGAGTTAAAAAAGAAGTGTAGATCATGTAAAATGAGTAAGTTGAGCAAATATTGGGTTAGTGTTTGAGAGAACATTAGTAAGTGTGATGACTTCCCCTAGTATGATATCAGGAGTTGAGGAGAGGAAGATTCTGCATCAAGTACTGAACTGATAGAGGAAATACAATGGAGTATCCTGGAGTTTGGTAGACAAAAAGTAGCAGAATTTTAATTACTTGCTAGATATGTATTGGTCTGGATGAGGGAGATGGGAATAAAGGCAGTGATAAAGGCACTGAGGGAGAGAGAACAATGTCTGAATAAGAAATAACCAAGTGAGAGTTTGTTAATCATTGTCAAATGAGTTCAAGTGGGCTTTTAATGTCATTTTTATTGTTGAGTCATGTCCACCTCTTCATGACCCATGGGGTCATTTTCTTGGCAAAAACATTGCAGTGGTTTGCCATTTCCTTCTCCAGCTCATTTTACAGATGAGAAAATTGGGTTAAGCAGAATTAAATGACTTGCCCAGAGTCATACAACTAGTAAGTGTCTGAGGCCAGATTTGAACTCAAGAAGATGAATTTTCCTGACTCCATGCCAAGAATGCTATCCACTGTCCTTCCTAGCTGCCCTTTTTAACATTATTAGTAAAGTATCATGGTGGAATCCTCTCAGGCTGTTAGGTTGCTTAGATGAAAGAACCACTGAAGGGAGCTGATGAAATAGCACTTCTGATCTTTCCCTACAGGCAGACCAAACCAAGAGTTACATGGAGGGAACAGGATAGACTTGTTTTCTCTGATCTCCTGCAGGAAGAAAGAGAAAAGTTTCAACTGAAATAGTTCCTGATTTCATGACCTCATTCAAGAGGAAATTCCTCAAATTCTCTAGTGTCGCAGCCCAGAAATCTGGAACCTATCAAGGCTCCAGATTCCCTTCTTATTGATTTCTTCCTAAATCTTTTCTCTCCTTCTAGAATCCTAGATCTCTGAAGAGATCATATGAAATAACACCTGTAAAATGCATTGCATACCTTAAAAATTTATATAAATTTTAGTTGTTGTTGTTGTTATTATTATTGGAACCTAGGACTACATGTATCATTTCTTGAAGCCAGAAGCCAGAAGCCAGAAGCCAGAAGAGCAGACTCTTTCCTCTCCCAGCTTCTCTCTAATTCTATCCCTCCAATAAGAATTAAGTACTAAGTAATCATGCTCCCCATAAGGAAAGTTTTCTACAAATGTCCCAGGTTCGAACATTGAGTTACAAACATATGAATACACAAATAATATTGGATCACTGGATTAGATTCATGTTTAGTTTTTAAAAAGATTTTAGATGCCCTGAGTCCAGAGTAATACTGCTCTCAGAATTGCAGTTATGAAATGGCTACGATGATGTCCCCCAATTAGAAAGTAAAAGCTTTCTAATAATGAAGTAGTAGTTTGAGATCCCCATTCTAGGGTGGAAGAGGTCCTTTTTTCCTCCATGTTTTCCAGAGTTATTCAACCCCCTTATCCACTGAACAAATGGGCATCAAGAAATGTAAGGACAATGTCAACCAAAAGTGTTCATGAGAAATGATATTAAATCCTTCAATGCAGTCTTTAACCTTCTATTACAACAACAACAACAACAACAACAACAACTACAACTACAACAACTACAACTACAACAACAACAACAACAACAACAACAACTACTACTACTACTACTACTACTACTACTACTACTACTACTACTACTATTACTACACTACTACTATATTACTTTATGACTTTCCTCCTCCTTCTCTTCCTACCACTATCACCAACACTGAATAGTACCACTACTACTACCTCTACTACTATTACTACTACTACTACTACTACTACTACTACTACCACTCTACTACTACTACTACTACTATTATTACACTACTACTATATTACTTTATGACTCTCCTCCTCCTTCTCTTCCTACCACTATCACCAACACTGAATAGTACCACTACTACTACCTCTACTACTATTACTACTACTACTACTACTACTACTACTACTACTACTACTACTACTACCACTCTACTACTACTACTACTACTATTATTACACTACTACTATATTACTTTATGACTTTCCTCCTCCTCCTCTTCCCACTATCACCAACACTAAACACTACTACTACTACTACTACTACGACTACTACTACTACTACTACTACTACTACTACTACTACAGTCTAGACCTACTTTTAGACATTATTAGAAATAGCTGAATAGAATAGAAATAGAAATAGCTGAAGAAGGATAGCTAGGTTGCACAGTGCTTAGAGTTCCAGGGCTGGCTTCAGGAAGACTCATCTTCCTAAATTCAAATCTGGTCTTAGACCCTTTAGCTGTGTGATCCTAGACAAGTCACTTTAACCTGTTTGCTTCAATTTCCTTATCTGTAAAAAGAGCAGGAGAAGGAAATGGCAAACCATCTTTGTCAAGAAAACCCAAAATGGGGTCATGAAGAGTCGGGCATGACTGAAACAACTACAATAGGGAACTACTCGTGTTGATTAAGAAGGGGAGTAATGTGGCCAGATCCACGCTTAAGGAAAAATCACCTTGGCAGCTTTGTGGATGATGGAGTCAAGGGGAAGAAACTTGAGGAAGAGAGACAAATTAGCACGCTGTCACAATAATCTAGGCTAGAAGCAATGAGGGCATAAACTAAGATAGTAGCTGTGTGAGTCAGGAGAACTGGACTGATGTGAGAGATGCTGAGGCCCCAGAGGAAGAGCATTTGACAAATGATTGGCTGTGTGGAGTGAGGGAGAATGAGGAGTTACTCTAATGCTAAGGTTATGAACCTGAAGAGGAAGATGGAGAGTTGATCATCTTGAGTGTTAAATTGAAAAACTGAGGCTCAATATAAGCAATAGGAGCCACTATAATTCTTAAGCAGCCAGTAGTTGATGGGAGAGTAATAATAACAGTGTTTTAAGTGAATTCTTCTGACAGATATATGCAGATTGAATTCAAATGATGAGACCAAGACGAATATTGGTCCACATTATATCGACTTATGTCCATAGATCTGGTATTTTAAAAGTTTGTATGTGCCTATACCCATATATAATATGTGTATGTGTCCAGACATAAATAGAGTCCATGAATATGTACATCTAGCTAGGTGGCACCATGGATAGAGTGCCAATCCTGAGGTCAGAAAGACTCATCTTCCTGAGTTTATATCTGGCCTCAGATACTACCTGTGTAACCCTGGGCAAGGGGCTTAACCTTGTTTGCCTCAGTTTCTTCATTTGTAAAATGAACTGGAAAAGGAAATGGAAAGTTACTTCAGTATCTTTGCCAAGAAAACCCCAAATGAGATCACAAAGAGTCAGAGAGGATTGAAAAAAATTACTGAATAGCAACATATATATGAACATATAACTGGGGAGAAAACATTAGTTTTAGTAGTAACATTAATTATTGAGTTTATCATGTTATATATAGCTATTATTATGTATGGCATTATGAAATCTAACTTTGGGAGAACATTGTAAATGTGGAGATACAGACATATGTGTATATTTAAAATTTAAATTTATATTAAAAATTTTAGTTGAAAATATAAATTGTATTTACATTTAAAAAGATATATGTGGAGCTAGATCTTTATTGACATATATACATATGTACTTTTTTTTTACATATGTACTTTTAATATGTTGGTGTTTTCTCTCAGATTTCTATTTTATACACAGGAACTATGGCATCTTTATTTTTTCACATCTCTTCAATTCACCTAGTACAGTACTAATCTCTTCACACAGTGGAAAATCTGTAAATGCCATTGATTGATTTTCATCTCTGTCTAGGACATTATGTTCTTTACTCATTAAAACCCATCCTAAAAAAAGAAATATCTCGGTAATTCCCTGCTTCCTGATAATTTTAACTTATGAAATAGCAGAGTGTGCTGGGACTAGATTATAATATATAAAAGCTGTGACCTTTGCTCTCCTTGCTCTATGGTCTAAGATGAACCACATGACAGATTTCCTACCCTGCAAAGGATGCTGAACGTCTGGATCTTACTGTTGCCCTTGGAAACAGCATAGAGGCGTGGAGTGGCAAGTTCCGCAGTTCTGATCCTGATCTGAATGAGAATAAAAACTCTCATTAACATTATCAAATTAGAAGCTATTTTTAGCTTCTTTAATGTTCTGCAATACCTAGTTGGAATATAGTTGCATTTTTGCTTATTCAAAGCTTGCTATTCCCAACCATTTCATTTTTTAGGGCAATTAAAAATAAATCTTGGGGTAACTGAAGAAACATGGGGAAACAAGTCTAAAGTGACAAGAGAATAATTAAGTAGAATGAGTAGAACAATAAACATAATGTCTAGGTAAGTGATATACAAAGTAGGATCCTGGGCTTAAGGGTGAGAAGATCTGAATTCAAATCCTATCTCAGACACTTACTAGCTGGCTGGAAACTCTTAAAAAGTCACTTGACTGCTAGATGTCTTAATTTCCTCACCTGTAAAATAAAAGTGACACACTCAGTGGCATTATGTAAGGTCCTTTCCATCTTTAAATAAATATTTCTATGAATAGTATAAATAAAAACAGCATTAAAAGGCAACCAGATTTGGCAGCTAGTTAGCACCATGGATAGAGCACAAGACATGGAATCAGGAGATCAAATCTGGTCTCAGACACTTCCTAACTGTGTGACCTTAGGTAAATCACTTAACCCCAACTGCTTAGCCCTTACTGCTCCTCTCCCTTAGATTGATATCAACTCTAAGACAGAAGGTAAAGATTTTTTTTTAAAAAGGCAACCAGATTAAAACTCACTGAAATGCCTAATCACACTTCTTTTAGTAGAAAATTAGGGTTTTATGGATGTGGAATGCTGTATACATTCTCAGATATGGGCACTATTGCTTGGTTTTACTTGTCCGATTTTTGTTTTTGTTATAAGGGGCATGTTGGGAGTACTAGGGAAATATATCAGGAAATTAGTATGATGTAAAAACAAAAGGTACCAATAAAATTGAAAAAAAAAACAAATATAATTCTCTTGTTTTTTTGTGAAGGTATTCTCAACATTCATTGTTTATTTTATGCGACCATTATATTTCTTGTAGCCATCAGAGGAAAGACATATATAAATAGCCCCTTAATATTGTAATTCTTAATTGGCATCTTTTTTTAGCTCATAAGAAAGAGTGACTTAACCATTTATATAATTTCTTCCCTGCTTCCCTCCCAACCTAAAAAATAAGTCTGGAAAAAACCAAAGCTATTGGCCAAGTGACTGGATTGAGGAGACAGCTTTCTGTGGCTAATAGAATTATGTTGTTCAGTCATTTTCCAATCATATCTGATTCTTCATGACCCCATTTAAGGTTTTCCTGGCAAAGATATTGGAGTGATTTGCCATTTTCTTCTCCAGCTCATTTTATTAATCTGTAAACAGAGGAAATAGAGGCAAACAAGTTTAAGTGACTTGTCCAGGGATGCACAGTTATTAAGTATCTGAAGTCAGATTGGAACTCAGAGAGATGAGTCTTCCTAACTCCAGGTCTAGCACTCTATCCATTGCACTACCTAGCTACCCCAAAAGGATTATATCTTTATGGTTCAAAGGTGACATTTCCCTTAAAAAGGGAGATCTTCCCCAAAGTTCTCACAATTCTTAAAATGTCAAAATTGTAATTTGTTTCCAGCCATTCGAGAACTTGAGATAAGGGAAAAGGGAAAATCATAGATAAATAATCATAGCCCTAAAGTTGGGAAGAGATCTTAGAGGTGAACATAGGACCTCCACATTCTCTCTTTACTTGATATTCCTTTAGATTTAGCTTATGTCAAATCAATCAATGAACTAATCATTCAGTCAGTAAATACACAATTCTAAGTTCTTTCTACATGCCAGGTATCATGCTAAATGATCAGGATTGCAAAAATGAAAACAAAATTTTCTCTCTCCTCAAACAGTCCCCATACCTTTTCCTTCCTCTTAGTTACCTGGATGACCTTGTGTCAAGTGATCCAGGCTAGAATCCCAGTAAATATACATATTTGTAATTTAATTATCCCCTTTTAGGAATGTGTATGTGTCTGTATAGCTCATTAAAATCATCATATAATTTATAAAAATAAATTTAATGGATTTGCATGTATTTTTGAGCCAGAATATTTTTTTAGAGTCTGTCTATTTACAAGTCATTCTAAAATAAATGTCCATTACTGTATTCAAAAACCTCATTTCCCATTGTTAATAGACTAGTGGAGGATTGTATCTATTTTAATCACTGAGATGCAGTCTAACAAAATGTTCTCTCAGTCCCTTGCTAAAATATCTCAAGATTTCTGGCTAGGAAAGGACTCTCTTCCCAGTACTGTAATTGGTAACAGAATGGTAGAAAATCCACAAGACGTGTTAATAACACTCTATACAAATTCAAGGCCAGAATGTACTCTCTTTTAATCCCTTTGAGGCATTTGAAGGAAACATAAAATACAACTCTTCCTGTCAATTCTTTTGGGAAATATCCTTTATAAATGATGAAGGACAGAGTTCTAAGTTATGCCGCCTCCAAGTAGATCCCTTTTTGGAAACAACAGAATTTTTATGGAATTGAAGAAGCCAGTGACCATCTATTCTTTGCCCTCTTGCTGACCATGAAAAAACTCTTCTCCATAGTGAATATCAAAAATGCACTGCCTTGCATGAAATCCCAGTAAGCAAATCTTTACTATATGCCAGAAACAAAACTGTAGACACAACCACTAACAGGCAACCAGCATTTGAGTTCTGGCGTAGGTCACAGAAAGGGCTTGACATAATTTAACAACTATTCTGGTATGTTTCCCAAACATACTTGAGATCTGAGTATTCTTTGATAGTCACTGACTTCTTATTATCTTCAGAGTGGATATGCCTCCATTGTGGTCAAAGTCAAGGGGCAGCGACTCAGAAAAACACATTCTTTTCTGGTACTATAACCAAAATTGTGGAACTAAATGGTGGTACAGTAGAAAAAAGATATAGGCAGATATATCAGTTGAGAGGAAATATTTTCTTTGTTTATTATTAAGGACTTTGCACATGAAGTAGAACATAATGCACAAACATAATACTCAAGATATTTTTATAAATTTTATGAATTTTATGAAAGGGATGATTAGTATGCATTCTACTCAACAGGAAATGGCATATTTTGGGGTAGAATTTCAGGTCATCAAATACTCCATGTTACACTAGCACTGTGGGATCTTCATTAGCTGAAAGGATAACAAGAAAGATGGAATACAAAACAAAGGAAAGATGATTATCAGTTAAAACTAAGCTGATAAATCAAGATAGAAATAGGTGTGGTCACTCCTATGCAATTTGTTCCAATGAGTGTTGTAGTCTTTTATCTTTCTTTGTCTCTCCAGGGCTTATCACAGTGCCTCCTACATTTTAGGTGCTTAGTAAATGTTTATTTACTGCCTGCCTGACTGACCCAAAGGAAGGACTATTTTAACACTTTTGGTGCTCATTCCAGTTCTCTAATGATTTCCTGGTCCAAAGATTTAGCTTAATATGATGGGTTAAATTGCTCTCAGTTTGGGTTGTAGTTAAATAATTTCTAAATTCTAATCACATGCATTATTTTGGCTAAAAATGGGGGGGGGGGGAAGTTTTTTTCTGCCTTGACCCTTAATGGTCAGTTGAATTGACTGACATTTTTAAATCAAGAAGTGAAAGTCCACAGCTTATCCATATGCCACCTAGTTAGTCAATTTATTAAGGAACTGCAGTATTCTCTTATGTACTGGGAAAAGTAAATTATCATGATATTAATTTCTTTTCTCTTTCTGGATGTCATATAAATTCCTTTTTTATATATCTACCAAGGGTTCGTTTTTTCATTTTTAACAAAATCAAAGGAGTACAATAATGAATTTAGCAAATTTTAATCTCAAAGAACATAATTTTTAAGAAATAAAGCCTGAAATATTTTTGCTGATTCTCTCCCTTCACCCATCTCATCCCATCAACCTTTTATTCTAAATCTGCAATCAATGAAAAAAGAAAGAGAATGACAGAAAGCAACCCTTTTAAAATTAGGAATCAAAATCCCTCCAAACAAGAGAAAGAATCGCTTACTGCTGTCTAGAAACATACTCTGGTTGATTCTGTGATATGTCCATTAATGAACAGACATCAGCTTGCATTATTCTAGAGTCCCCAGAGTAATTTTATATTTGGGAAATCACAAATTCCTATCTGAGGGAAGCTAATCTTTCCCATAGAACCACCCATTCATCAAATCACATCATCAAAGCACACTCTAATTGTCACTCTTATTCTTATTATTTAAGGAGAGTTTCAAATATTGGGGGTGATGGCACTGATAAAAGAACAGGATTGGTTTGTTTTTATTGCAATTAAGCAGCAATCTCATGTGCTTGATTGCAAAATGTCTTGCTGTCTTTTAGATCCACAAAGAATCAGGTTGGCAGCAAGGGATAGACTGATGGAATTATTAGGATTATGAAGCTGGAGAGACAGTTTGTATGGCAGACAAAGTAATGGGTTTAGAGCCAGGAAGACTTGGGTTCAAATACTGCCTCTGGCCCTTAACATCTGGGTGACCCTGGACAATTAACTTAATTGTACAAGCAATTCCTTAGGACTTTTTTTTTAATATGCCATAGTCAAGGCTCTTGACTAAAATCATAGCTCCTTCATATATTCTGAATGATATTGATAATATTAACATTAGGATCCAAGGATTTTTTAAAAAAATAATCCTATTACCTAGCAAGTATTATGCTAAGTCCTTGATAGATTCATTGGATACTTATAACAACCCAAGGAGGTAGTTCTATTATGATTTCTATTTTACAAATAAGGAAACTGAAGCAAACAGAGTTTAAGTGATTTGTCCAGAGTCATACAGCTGGAGTAAAATTTGAATGCAGAGTGTGCTGACTTCAGATCCAGTTATTTATCCATTGTGCCATCTAACAGCTCTTGTAATTTCTAAGAAGAATAAAAAATTCAGGATTGCACATGCAATATGCCTTAGATATTGTATTATATTAAAAAGTAAAGTGAACATTATAGAAGCCATCTTCTCTTTAAAAAAAATAAACCTCACCTTTACATAGTACTTTAAAAGGTTCAAAACTTTGTACTGAGGGGGCAGCTGGGTAGCTCAGTGGAGTGAGTCAGGCCTAGAGACAGGAGGTCCTAGGTTCAAACCCGGCCTCAGCCACTTCCAGCTCTGTGACCCTGGGCAGGTCACTTGACCCCCATTGCCCACCCTTACCACTCTTCCACCTATGAGAAAATACACCGAAGTACAAGGGTTTAAAAAAAAAAAAAACTTTGTACTGGTAGCTTTTTTTGATTTTTCATCATCTACATTTTACAACATGACTTCATTCCCTTCAAACCACTTTCCAGAAAGCTGTGCCTTATAACAAAGAATCAAAAAGATGAGAAAATAAAGCAGGTGGGCAAAGTCAACCAAAACATGAATGGAGCTTTGAAAGAACACTAGCTTTGGAGTCAGATGACCTGGGTTCAAATATTTCCTTCTGTTGCTACTGCCTGTGTAACCTTGGACAATTCACTCTATTGTCCTAGGCCTTAGTTACTCTACTCCTAAAAACAGAGAATTGGGATTCATGACTTCTGAGGTCCTTTCTACATCTACAAACCAAGACATAGGATTTCTACTTGTATATCAGTCCTCCCATCTCAAAGAAGCAGATCCTTGGTGTCTCCATTTTAGATGATCTGGACATGGGCCTCATATCCATGACATTTGTATGCATCATAGTCACTTTTTAAAGTTTATAATTCTTTGGAAAACTCTTTGTTCGTATCCTTCAATTGCTTATCCATTGGAAACTGGTTTTTAGTGTCTTTTAAGGTTTGCAAAGCATTTTACATTCATGTTCTGATTTCAGTCTCATAACAACCCCATGAGATAGGCACTATTATTTTATCTATTATAAAAGAGAAGGAATAGAATTTTGGAAAGTTTAAGTGACAAATTAAACCGGAGAAGATGATCAGAGCAGCTAGTAAGTATCTGATGCAAAATTTGAATCCAACTCTTACTTGACTCCAAACCTGACTCTATCCACTTTGTGAACATCTCTCTCTCTCTCTCTCTCTCTATCTATCTATCTATCTCTCTCTCTCTCTCTCTCTTAAGAAAAGTAATGTTTTGTATGACTCAGATAAAATTGTTTACCAGTTCAGAAAGGAGGGAGAGAAGGGAAGGAGGGAGACAACTTCGATCTTCTAATTTCAGGAAAACATATGTTAAAAATTGTTATTACATATCAATGGGAAAATAAAATATCTTTGAATAAGAAAGTGATCTTGCTCCTACACTAATACAATTTCTGAATTTTATCCAGAACAATCACATCTTCATTTTTAATACACACACACACACACACACACACACACACACACACACACACATTTCATCCTTTCTCTAGGGAAAAAATTAAACTTTCTTCCCAGGTTATGTTTTTCTCATCATATTTTAATCTCTATCTAGTAATGAGTTCCCCAATCTCTATCTAGTAATAAGTTCCCAACTCCTGTACCTTCCTCCCTAGGACATTATGTTCCCAAGATTATCAGCCTCTTATCTTTATTTTTCTCAAGGCCAAGAAGAGTTAATGCTACTAAGTAGTCTTACAAACACACACACACACACACACACACACACACACACACACACACACACATCCACACACCCACACAAAATCAAACAATTATGTGGAATAAAAGGAAGTCATCTCTTGAGGAATCAAATGACTTGCATTCCAGTACTAATATTGAGATGAACTCTTCTTGCAATCCTGCATGAGTCATTACTTCTTTAGACTTCAGTATCCTGATCTGCAAAATGAAGGGACTGAATTATATGGTGTCTGAGGTCCCTTCTAGCTCTAAATGCAAGACCTTACTACTGTTTTATGATCAGATTTATTTTTAAGGTTCTTTCTGTCTCTCCAATTCTGATTCTAATTACCTTATAGACTTAGAGAAAGTAGACAGTGAGTGTAAGTAAAACTTGTCTCACTTTCCAATCTATAAAAATTAAATGATGGTAGTAATAGTAGTAGCAGCTGCTGCAGGAGTAGTAGTAGTAGTAGTAGTAGTAGTAGTAGTAGTAGTAGTAGTAGTAGTAGTAGAAATAATAATAAACAGATCCTAAACTTGTTTTTTTTTTTATTTTAGCCAAATTCAATTCAAATACCAACCTATGTTTTTCTTTGATTGTATGGTCTTGGGTTTCAGTCTCCAAGACTGGATATAATTATTTCTGAATTAATATCTCAAGGGAAATGCCATTTGTCATGTATTTCAGAATTCACAGACCTAGAGTTCACCAGACCCTGACATTATTAACATGTTCTGGAATGTCAAGGGGGCCTTGGCAGACTGCCCACTATTCCAACTCTAATCTAGGACAGTATTTTCTAGGCTAGACTTTGGCATAGTTCCAATGGAATATCCTGCCCTTTATCTTGACCACTGCTGCCTGTTTCATGAGGATGAACCACTGGGGGTATTTAAAGAGAGGTGCCCTTTAAGATTTGCAATGCGTTTTACATCCATGCTCTGGTTTCAGTTGCACGACAACTTTCTCATATAGGGGCTATTATTTTACCTATCATAAGAATAAGAAAATCGAGTTTCAGAGAGGTTAAGTGGCAAATTAACATCAGAGAGGGTGATTGGAGAAGCTAGTATCTGATACAAAATTTGAATGAAACTCTTACCTGACTCCAAATCTGACACTCTATCTACTCTATGACCCTGACACTCTCTTAAGAAAAGTGTTCTGTATCAGGCAGTAAGAGGGAGATGGGGATTAAGAGTGAGAGATGAAGATTAGATAGGCCAGGTGCTGCATTAGTATCTAGGGAACATTAAAAGGCTCAGAATAAGTCCTCCAACATGATGCGTAAACTTGCTTAGGAGACACTAAGGGACTATATAAACAAGTCACACAGAAGGAGCCTCCTTTAATGATATCTATGAAACTGTTGCATTAGCTCTAAGAAGCAATTGAGAGATTGTTGTAATTAAGAAGATGAGTTGGTGAAGTTCATCTACTATATTTCTATGCTTAATGTTATAATAGGTCAGCATTTCCCACTCTCTATCCCCTGCCATATAAGTTAAGTTAATTCTTTACCTCAAATCAAAGGAAGCTGTCCCTAAGATCTGATTGGCCCAGGAGATTAAACTCCAAGATTTCCTTCTTTTAGTAGCTTCCCTCATGGTCTTGGACCAGGTTTTCACAGATTCCTGTTCACATAAATGTGTAAAATTTTAAGCCTACCTACATGGAATCAAGGTCCTTCAGATTTGGTAGATGGTCCAAGTCTTAGGAGTCACAACGCACTGCTCTGTTGGCCAGACCAATTTCCATATGAAGTTGAGGGCTGGAGAGTGCATCTGCCTAAGTTAGATGCTTCAATCTTGATAAATATCCTTTCTACATGATGGCTAAGTCAACCTTTGCTTTGCTTTTATTAAATGACCTATGAATCATTTTATTTCAGTATTGGACCTAACCTACTAGGAGACAAGCCTGAATTAAGCTGAGCCCACTAAAATATGTTCCTGGACCCAGCTGTCAGACCAGGGTTCTATTAGACTGATGCAACAGCATTCGTGCAAAAGTAATTAGATTGAGTAATTAGAAGAACTGGCGTTTAATCTGGTTCTGCCACTAACTTGTTACACAACCTAACTAAATTTCACTGAAATTCTATTTCCTCATTTGTAAAATGAAAGGGCAATACTACATGCTTCTCAAAGTCCCTTAAAGCTCTATTAAAAATCTGATCCTCTGATGCCAAATGGATGAGGACTTAACGACTTATGATACATAATTATAACAAAATATTATTTCATTCTAAGAAGTGATAATTAAGAAGAATACAGAGAAGCCTGGGAAGACTGACATAATGAAATGAAAGTGAAGAATCAAGGAAACTATCTACAATTACAACAATGTAGATGGTAACATAAGGAGAAGAAATGGAAGTAGTATCAGAATGTATATTCTTGGCTCAATAATCACTGCAGACAGTGACCATGACTGTAAAATTAAAAGACTCTTGCTCCTTGAAAGAAAAACTGTGGCAAATGTGGAGAGTATACTAAAAAACAGAAACATCACCTTGCAGTAAAGGTTCATGTAATCAAAACTGTGATTTTTCCAATATGAAAAATATTTCCAGTTTTTCCATATGACTGTGAGAGTTGGTCTAGAAGGAAAGCTGAGCACCACAGATTTGATGCTTTTGAATTGTGGTGCTGGAAAAGACTTTTGAGAGTACCTTGGACCCCAAAGAGACCAAATCAGGTAATACTTAAAGAAATTAATTAAGACTATTCATTGGAAAGTTAAATATCGAAGATGAAACAAATACTTTGGACACATAATGAGAAGACAGGACTCATTGGAAAAGATCCTAATGTTGGGAAAGGTTGGAGGCAAAAGAAAAAAAGTATTATAGAGGATGAGATGGATGGATAAAACCATGGAAAAAATCAACATGATCATGGATAGACTTCAAGAGACAGTGGAATATAAGACTTGGCATAATGAAGTCATGAAGAGTCAGATTGAACTGAATGACTGAACAACAATAACCATGAAAAGGAGGATAAGAAAGACAATGATAACAGAAATTAAGTTTGAGTTCTACTTAATTATAATGACTAAACTTAGCCCTAATAAGAATGTAGAAAATGTATCTCCATCCTCTGGAAAAGAAAAACTCTGGGTGTGGATCATTGCATATACAGCAGTTATTGTATTTACATTAGTTTTATTGAACTGCTTTTCCCCTAACTTCTCCATTCTTTTTTTAAACTCTTTGTCATAAAGGATTCCTCTCTGGAAATCAAAGGAGAGAAGGGGAATATTTGAAAATTAAGTTATTTTGAAATAGGAGATATTAAAATATTGTAATTTTTAAAAATTCTGATCCTCTGATTCAAGTTCACTCCTACATTTATGAGCATTTTTTACAACTCTCAAACATTCCTAGTCACTTAAAATATTATAGTCCCTGCTCTATCCGGTTATGAATTTTGGAAATTATTTGACTCAAAAGTTCAGTTCCTGTTTAATCCCTTTTGAGGGTATATGGTATGGGAAAAGGAACAAAAATATTTCTTTTAGTGAAGTTGACTCTCTAGGGACCTGAATAATCTAGTGCTGCAAGTTTAGATAACACTTTTCTCCTGTGTTCTTTGCTTTCATTTCCCTAGAAATAGGGGTTTGACTATATTTCTGTTTCCTGTCAAGATTTAGCTTTGAAGACAATGAAGTTGTATGTCTTGGGTACTTTGGAAACTTTACAGAGTAATATTACCTGAATGTTAACAGGCAATTTTATTTTCGAGTTACACTACATCAGCATTTGTAGGGACTGAGAGGATTGTTATCTACTTGCTTTTTTAAAAAATCAAAATTTCCAAAAAATAATGTTCACTGAACATTATTTTCTGTTGTCTTTCATATCTCAGTCTTATGAGTTTTCAGCCTTCATCACAGATGACAATATCTTACACACACACACACACACACACACACACACACACACCACACACACACACACACACCATGTTTATTACCATTTCTTTGCCTTTTTTCATGTTCTATCCCTCACCCTTCCACCATTGCCTTCTGCCTCTCCCAATTCTATCCCTCCTTTGAGGCCTTCTTCAAATACCATCCAGGAAAATGTGCTTGAGTTGACTCATATGGACTCAGGAGATCTGGTTGTTAAATTAGCAAATGTTATAAATCAGGGTTTGATTTGTTGTTTTGTTGATTATCTAGACTTTAAAAGTGATGGAGAAAATGTTAATGAATGCAAATTAAACTTAAAATTATGCTATTCATATTTTTTTTCGGAGAACAAGTTGCTCAACACTGTCCCACTCACTGCTGGTGTCCCTTCTTCTGCGAAGAACACAGAAGTATCTCTTATTAGAAGATGGTTGCACAATATAGAGGAGATGGAGGTAACACAAGCAGCCTCTCCTGAGAAAAGAAGAAAGAAAAGTAGCTAGAAGTGTTCATTCTTAGAACTCCTCCCACATTACCACTGAACAGAGCTGATATTTGCACTAGAACTTTGGCTAGAATCTGCTCGTTGTTACTAGTCACGAGCAGGTAATAGCAAGTTGTTTATTTTCTTTTGCTTTTTGTTTCCTTCTTGTGGATTTATTTTTATAGGGGATTCTCACCAAGGAAATTGTTTTTACTAACATAAATCAGCAACTCTTTTGCATCTTATAATATCTGAGAGGTGCCTGAGGTCCTGAGAAACTAAGTGAATTTCCTAGGGTCACAGATAGTATAGGCCAGAGTTATGACTTGAACCCAATTCTTCTAGAAAGAGATATGTTTTTAAATAAATGTTTATTGTCTCTTCCTGTCATCTCCCTACTACCAATTTAAAAAATCAACAATCTTGGAATGAATATGCATAGTCAAGTAAAACAAATTCCACACTGGGCATGTTCAAAAATGTATCTCATTTTGAAAATTGAGTCTATTGTCTTCTTTTTGTCAGGAAGTGGGCAACATTCTTCATCATTAGTCTTCTGGAATCATGGCTGGTCATTGTAGATTTTAAGATTCTCAAATCTTTCAAAGTTTTGACCCCAATTGCTCCTGACTCCAAAGCCTGCTCTCTCCATCCACTGTATCAGGCTACCACTCCGTACTAAATAACTCCATTAAAAAGCCTCCCTTAAGGGTTACAGAGACAGAATTCAATGGTGCAGAAAAAAGAGACAATGAAGGGGCAGCTAGATGGCACCTTGGAGAACCTGAGTTCAAATCTTGTCTCAGTCACTTTCTACCTGCCTGTCCCTGGACAAGTCACTTAACTATTTACATAGCCCTTGCCCTTCTGTCTTAGAGTTATTACTCAGACAGAAAATAAAAGTTAAAAAAAAGAGGGAAGATGAAAATAAGACACATGAATGAATGAATGAAAAAGTATTTCCTAAGCATGGTTAGGTGTTATAAGCTCTGAAGATATAAATGCAAAAGGCAAAGTAGTCTTTGCCTTCAAGGAGTTTACATTCTAAAAGGGGAAGAAACACACATGTAGTAGAATGGTACCAAGGCAAAGGCATTTTAAGCTGAAAAGTCACAGAGCTGTTGATTTGATTACTGTTCACAGAGTTAGAAATAAGAGAATATAATAGTCACGGTCCTCAAGGAGCCTATGTTCTATTGACCAGGCTCTAATACTCCAAAATGCCAATAGATCTGTTATCCAACAGAAATGAGTATTCCCTCCATGCAAGAATCACAAAGATGAAAATGCAGGACCATGCCAAAAATCAAGAGACCTCCAAGTCTAGGTATATAAATAGTAATTAGTCTGGTGCTAAGCACAAAGAAAGACCAATATATCGGAAGGACTGCTTTGGGAGGAGGGAGGGAAGAACCAGGGTCTAGATGAAGGGCACCATCATCCTTCCCATTACTCAGGTTTGTAAACTTAGTGTCATCACCAACTCTTCACTCTCACTCACTGTATATATTCATTCAGTCATTTGTCAGATGTTTTCTTTGTTCTCTCCACAACATATTGGAAACACTCCTTTCCCTTCTCCCACAAAACTACCACTCTACTTCAGATCCTCATCACCCCTAATCTAGACTATTCTAATAGCTTTGGTTTCCCTGCCCCAAGTCTCTCCTCATATACATATATACACATATATATGTATATATTCCTCATATAATATGCCATATTGCTGCCAAAGTAATTTTCTTAAAATGTAGGTCTATCCATTTCAACCCCATCTCTAATAAGCTCCAATGGCTCTTTAGACCCTTCCTATATTACCAGTTCTCTTCCACAGTCTAGTCATACTGGTCTGGTCTTTCTGTTCTTCATAAGTAATATTGCCTACCTATCTCTGTAACTTTGTGCTGGATCTCTCCAGTGAGCCTGAATGCTCTCTCTCTGGCTTCTCTCAAGCCTTAATTCTAGTGTCACATCTTCCATAAGACTTTTTATGATCCCTCCACTTACTTATACCTTCACTCTATGATTAATTTCTAACTACTCTGCATGTACTTGGTATATACCTACTTCTGTACAAGTTGTCTTTCCCATTAAGAACTGTTTTTCATTTTTTATTCTTTAATTTCTCCAGCTTTTACATAGTATTTGGTACACGTATATCATCCCTTATTAAATGCTTAGGGACTAATTGGTTAATTGTGGCTGACTTGACTTCCTAGAGGAGAGGTGATAAAAGACCAACTTTAGCTAGTTCTGTGTAGGCCAATGGAGTTGAGAGGATATTAGGCTGTGACTCAATGTATATAATTTCCTTAGACACTTACTAGATAAGTGACCCTGGGCAAGTCAATTAAATTCTGTTTGCCTCAGCTTCCTCAACTATAAAATAGAAATAATAATAATAATAATAACATTTATTTAATAAGATTTTATGAGGATCAAATGTAATAATATTTATAAAAATGTTTAGTACAGTGCCTGACACATAGTGGACACTATATAAATGCCAATTCCCTTTCCCCTATCCCTACTGTACATTTAATTTCTAGGGGACTTGGTTTGGCAGGCACAGCAGATCCATTCTTTCTGGCTTGAGCCATGTTGGTTCAATAAAATACTTCAATAAATCCAGGTTTGTTCTAAATTATCTCCAAAACCTGGAAGGCTAAGGTCAAGGGGAAGAAAATGGTGGCAAGGAAATAGAGAAAAACATTTTGTAAGAGGAAAGCAGTCCATCAATGTGTAATGTTATTATCCATCCTCACCTCTAAATAAGAGAAGTAGGCTATGGGTATATGCAACATTCAGATTAAGAGATTCATGAAATGTGAGTGATTAGCTGGGTCTCATTCTTGTTTTCTAAATCACGCATAACTAAAAACTGACCTACATACCAAGCATTTATCCTCCCTACTGGCATGCATTAAAAGTAAGACCCTTGCCTGAAAGCATCTGGATACCCAACAAAAGATGAAGAAGAAATACAAATGCATTCTATTCCCTGACTTCCTAAAGGCAGTTAAGCAGAGTTCTCTAGGAAATTCCTAGGCAAAAACAGCATGTTCTCCATGACAATTTTTCTTATTAAGAGAAATAATACTGATGGCTTTTCCTTTAAAGAGAAAAAAGTACTTAAAATAGCTCATGCTCCCATTGAAGAAGTCTTATTTATTTAGAAATTTGTCACTCATTAACAGAATCCTAGAGGTAAAGATGGGGTTGGCATGAGGGATAGTCAGTGAGAATGCCCAGATCTGAGAGATGGAGTGTCTTGTTCATGGAAGATCAAGGAGGCCAGCATCAGTGGATCAAACACACAATGGGAAGTTAGGTATAAGACTGGAAGAAGGTAGATAAATATCAGAAAGCCACTAGAGTTTACTGAGTGTACGAGTGATATGGTTGGAGGGATGATTTAGGAAATTCATTTTGGAAAATTAATGGAGAATGAACTAGAATGATAAAAGACTCATCACAGACAGATCAACCAGCAAGATATTTCAGTAATCCAGGCATGAGGTGATGACAACCTACATCAAGATTTTGGAAATATCAGAAGAGAGAAAGGGGTATGTTTAAGAGGTGTTGCAAAGGTAAAAATCAGAGGCATAACAAACAGATTGGATACAGGGTAGGAAAGATAGTGAGGAGATCAGGTAGACCCCTAAATTGTGAGTCTGGATAACTGGGAGTAAATGATGCCTTTGACAGTAAGAGAGAAGTTTGGAAGGGGAAAGGGTTTAGGGGAAAAGATGAGTTAAATGTTGGATGTATTTCTGATACCTACTAGTCATCAAATTTAAGGTTTCTGAAAGCCAATTGGAGATGTGATTTTAGAAGTCAACAGAGAGGATAAATCTGGATAAGTAGATTTTTAGAATCATCAATATAGAGGAGATAATTAAATTAAAGAAAAGGTCTCAGGAAAGAACACTGTGGGTCACTCATTCTTAGAAGGCATGACCTATATGAGGATCCAGCAAAGGAAAGAGAGGAGTGGTCAGATAAAGAGAAGGAGAACCAGGAGAGAGTGGTCTCCTGTAAAACACAGAGAGGAGAGAATATCAAGAAGTTAGTTATTGATGGAATTATGTCATAGGTTGCAGAGAGTTTCTTCACTCCTTACATTCCATTTTCCAACCTCTTTATTCAACCAATATTATAGTGTCTCCTCTCTCCAATGTTACCAGTGCTCTCTCTCCTCATTGCCATTTCCTTACTGTCACTATGTGACAAAACTATCAGGAAAGCTTGAAAGTAGTCTAGAAGAAATTAAGTTTATACCCACATCTACCATATATAAAGATAAGGTTCAAATGGATTCATGACCTAGATATAAAAGATCATATCAGAAATCAGAGAAGAGCAGGGAAGCATATTCCTTTCACAACTACAGTCAGTGGAAAAGTTCTTAAACCTACCCTACAAGAGATCACAAGAAATAAAAATTAGAGTTTTAATTATTTTAAATCTGAAAAGTTTAGCACAAAGAAAATAAATGTAGTTATAAAAGAAACAGTGAAAGATTAGATAACCACTTAGAAACATAAAATTTTATAATTGAAAGGAATGTTGGAGATAATTTATTTTGTTTTGTTTATTGTGTTTGCAGAGATGTTTTAGAAAAGATTAGTGCATTTAATGGGAAGTTCTATTAAAAAATAAAAGATCCCGATCTATTGACCATGATCTATTGACCCCTAAGACATTCTTGCCCCTTTCTCACTGAATTCAATATCTGGATTACAGTCTTTCTCTCTATTCCAACTGTTGCTCTCATACTAGGAGATTTCAATATGAATATTTAAGGTGTCCCACTACCTTAATCTATTCACTTTTCATGACCTACTCATCCATTCCACCTCATCTACACAAAGGGATGGTTATTCTCTTGCTCTTGTCATTACCCACAAGTATTCCTCTACTGTTTTAATGAATTTCCATATGCTTTTATCTGATAACAACTCTTTAAATGATGTTATCATTTTCTATGTCTTGCTATACCTAACTGTTCCTTATCCTCATAATAACTTTCATTACCACCACTTCTTAGTGATAAAAACTATCACTCAGTTTATAACAAGGTTATCATCTCTGCATTGGCTACAGGTTCTTCCTTACCTTATCTTGACCCACTGGCAAACCTGTTCAACTCTGGTTTAGAATTAACCATCCTCTTCAGTGACACCTTGTAATACCCCAACCATGCATTATCCCAGTATTTGTCCACCTTGCTCTTAATTCACACACTGTTAAATGGAGTTGGCAAAAATCACAAAATTGTGCTCATTGAGTTCACTGCAAAAATGTAGGTTACTCTAATCTCAACTGAAGCATCATTGCAGCAAGCCAATTATAGTACTCTTCCTTAATAATTTCATATCCCACTCTCCACGGCGCCTTTTTAAAACACTCATCTCTCTTTGATAACATCCATTCCCCTCACCCTCTCACCTGAGAACATAGCTTCATACTTCTTTGCCTCTTATTATCTCACTCTTAACCGTTGGTTTCTGAGTTTGCCATTCATCTGAAACTTCCCTGTCCAAAGTTTGAATGTTCTCTTTAAATTTTTTTTACCAATTACATACAATAACAAATTTCCATACAAGTTTTCATACGTTATATTATCAAACTTATCCCACTCCCTCCCTCTCTCTCTTCCCTTCCATCTCCTGATGTTGGCAGGTGATATGATCTGGGTTAGACATGTATTATCATGCAAAACATATTTCCATATTGTTCATTTTTCTGAGTAATATTATAAAATCAAGACCTCAAAATAGAAACCAAAATGACTGAAAAAATTGTCTGCTTTCATCTGCATTCTGTCTCCAACAGTTCTTTCTCTGGAAGTGGATAGCATTCTTTGTCATACGTCCCTCAGAATTGTCCCGGATCTTTGTATTGCTAATAATAGCTAAGTCTTTCACAGTTGATCATTCCACAATATTGCTATTACTGTATACAAGGTTTTCCTGGATCTGTTTATTTCACTCTGCATCAGTCCATGAAGGTCTTTCCAGCTCTTTCTGAAATCATCCTGTTCCTCATTTCATACAGCACAATAGTATTCCATCACCATCATATACCACAATTTCTTCAGCCATTCCCCAATTGATGGACATTCCTTCAATTTTCAATCCTTTGTTACCATAGAAAGAGCAGCTATATTTTTGTACAATCAGGTCTTTTCTCATTTTTTCTAATAATCTAATGGCCATTTCTCAATCCTTATCCCTTATTTTTTCTCCTCTCTACAACATTAGACACTGATGATCCACCTTCTTTTCTTGGTTAGTGTCTCTTCTCAGGTTCTCAAGGCATTGTTCTCTCCTTGTTCTCCTCCTTACTAACTGTCTGTTTGGCCTCAGAATATTTTGCTGAATCTTCATCTATATCATGCCCACTAAAAGTGATTGTCTCATTAGGCTCTATCCTGAATCCTTTTCTCTTTTCCCTCTATACTATTTCTTTTGGTGAACTCATCATCTCCCATCAGTTCAATTATGGACTCTATCGAGATGATGCCTAAATCTATTTATCTGGCCTGTGGAAGCAGACAAAGTCCCCTTCACACCTCCTTCTGTCTTTTAGAAATATTAAGAAAGCATTTAAAAACTATTCTTGTCTCAACCTTTTTTTTATCCAGAAAGAGAAAATTTTATCAGTTAACTGTCATTTTTGCTCCCCTTCATCCAGGAAGAACTCTCTTTGAAATAATTAGGATAGTGACCTAGGGCAAGGGGTCTTTTATTGATCAACCTAAAGATAATAGTCAAATGGGTAGTAGAGTATTCTGCACAGAGAAGGAACAAGTGTCTGATTACTTCAGTAAATGTAATTATTTCGATTCATTCATCTTTCACAGGTGGAAAGAACCCTTAAAGGGAATGGTTGGAGGAACTGAATGATTTTAGGAAGATGAATTTTAACAGTGTGCTGGAAGTTGTCATTGTTATTGAGTTTGACAAAGCAAACTATTAACCAAAATGTTTCCTAAATTCTGTGACATTTAACTGAAATATTCAAGAATCTTATAAAGTAGTATTTCAAAATGACTTATGATAGAGAGATATCTAAGGGCATAAGGGATTCTATTTCTCTAATGAGAAAAATGCTTAGACTAGAATAATTAAAAATTATTTTTTTAAGTTATTTCTGACAGATTTATGCCTACAGCATAGAGCACATAGAGCTTTTCTTCCACAAATTCTATTCTCTGTCATTAGCTCCAGCCCTGCACCACCAATCGCCTTTTTGACATCTTGAATTGAGTGTCCTATAGGCATCTCAAACTCAACATGTACAAAAGAGAACTCATTCTCTCTCTCTCTTTCTAAAGCCTTACCTTTCCCCAAATTTTCCTATTCCTGTCAAGAACACCATCATTTTCTCAGTCATCCAAACTCCAAACTTTGGTGTTATCATCTGCTTCTCACTGTCATCACATTTCATCCCTAAGTCCCAACTAAAACCAACCTTCTACAGAAAGGCATCTCTAACCTCTCTTAATTTTAGTATTTCCTCTCTTGCAGTTATTTCCTATTTATCTTGTATATAGCTTGCTTCCTCTATCTTTGTTCACATTTATCCACCTCATTTAGATGTAAGTTCTTTGAGTGCATGGACTGTTTTTTGCTTGGTTTTGCATCCTCTGTGCTTAGCACAGTGCCTGGCACATAGTAGGCACATGATAAATGTTTGTTGAATTAAATCACTCTCCACAGCCAAATTTCATTATTTCTACCTTCACAAAATTTTTCCTATATGTACCCTTTTCTCTGTTCACATAGTCACTACTACAGTCCTTGACCTCATAACCCCTCACCTGAAGAACTGTAAAAGGCTCCTATCCTGTGCCTCCCTCTTCCTATTCCAATCAATCTCCCATTTAGCTGCCAAACTGATTTTGCTAAAGTGTGGTTCTGAACATGTCAACTCAATATACTGTATTTCATTGCCTCCTTATTACCTCTAGTATCAAATAGAAAATCTTCTATTTAAGCCTTATCATAACCTGACCTTTCTACTTTTCAATTTTTTTTTAACACTTTACTCTCTTTCACATACTACAAACTAGCCACATTGGACTACTTACTGTTTTCTCACAAACAACTCACTATATCCTTTCTCTTTGCCTCTGTGTAAACTGTCCTCCACATCTGGAATGAGCTCCTTCTTCACATACCCATCTTACCTTCCATGGCTTTCTTCAAGACTCAGCTTAAATCTTACTTTCTGCAGAAGCCTTTTACCGCTTTTCCTCTTTTCCCCAAACCCCATCTCCATTGCCTTCTTCTCTGAGCTTAACTTCTATCTACTCTGTATATATCTCAGATTTATGTAGTTATTTTCACATTCACCTCCTGTAGGCAGAGCCAATATAATTAAAATGACAATCCTACCTAAACTAATTTTCTTATTCAATGCTTTCCCAATTAAATTATAAAAAATATTTTAGTAAACTAGAAAAAAATAACAATTAATTTGGAAGAAAAAAAAGGTCAAGAATCTTAAGCAAATTAAGGGGGGGGGGGAAATGTAAAGGAAGGAGGTGGAGCAGTACTAGATTTTAAACTATATTGTAAAGCAATAATTATAAAAACTATCTGGTACTGGCTAAGAAATAGAAAAGTAAATCAATGCAACAGAATAGACATACAAAAAACAGTAGTAAAAAATTACAATGACCTTGTGTTTCAAAAAAGTAATGATTCAAGCTTTTGGGATGGGAATTCATTTGTTGTAAAATAGTTACAAAAAATAGTAAAAATTATTGGGAAAACTAGAGAACAGTCTGGAAGAAACTATTTTTGGACCAATGTCTTATACTATTTACCAGGATAAAAGTGGATACCTGACCTAAGCATAAATGGAGACATCCTGAGCAAATTAGAAGAACAGGGAACATATTACATTCATGGATAAGAAAAGGATTTTTGCCTAAATAGAAGATAGCAAGCATTGTAAGATGTAAAACGGATAATGTTGACAACATTAAATTTAAAAGCTTTTGTACCAATAAAACTAATGTAGCCAATATTAGAAAGAAAGCAGAAGATGGAGGAGGGGTTATAGATAGTTTCTCAGACAGAGGTCTCATATCTCAAATATATAAAGAATTTTGTAAAGTTTATTAGAATCTGAGCCATTCTTAACTTGATAAATAGTCAAAGGATATGAATAAAAAGTTTTTGAATAAGGAAATCAGTTGCAGATAACCATATGAACAAATGGTCTAAATCATTATTAATTAGAGAAATGCAAACTAAAACAACTCTGACATAACATCTCACACCTATCGGATTGGCTAAAATTATCAAAGGGAAAAATGACAAAAGTTAGTAGAATTGTGGAAAATGGGGACATTAATATATTGTTGTGGAACTATGAACTGATCCAACCATTTTGGAGACAATCTGAAATTACACCCGAAGAGTTATAAAGCTGTTTATACTTTTTGACCCAGCAATACTATTAGGTTGATTCCCCAAGCTGATGAAGGTTTTCTAAAATATTTATAGCAGTTTCTCTCTTTGTGGTAACAAAGAACTAGAAATTGAGGAGATGCCCATCATTTGAAGAATGGTTAAACAAGATATGGAATTCTATTAAAAAAAGACAAGTAGTTTAATTTTTTTAAAAACATAGAGCAATCTACATGAAATTATGAACATTAAAATGAGCAGAACCAAGAGAACATTATATACAGCAACAGAAATATGTTTGAAGAATAATTTGTATATGCCTACATCCTGAGAGATAATTGATAAGTAGGAACAAGCAAGACACAGTATTATACATATGTGTGTGTTTATTAAATTTTAAATTTTTAGTGAGAGGAGGGGAGGGGAAAGGGGAGAAGAAATCTGGAAACTTTAATGTAACAAACTAATTAATTAATTAATTAAATTGAAAAAATTATTTCCTATATTGGAATTTTAGATCCTTAAGAGCAGGATTGCCTTTCTTCATGTCTCCCAAACTTTAAAAAATTCCTTTCATATACTGAATACTTGTTTAGTAAAATGCTTTGAACTGACTGACACATATTGACTCTATGACCTTGAGCAAAACATTTAATCTACCTGAGCTCTAGGCAACTTTCTAAGATTATAAATTACAGAGGAGCTGACCAGCATTTTTAGAAGATGTTTCCTTATCCAAGAGTTCTCTATACTAATGAAATCATAGGTCCAGCCTCTAGCACTATTTTTTATTCATTTCTTTCATTTTTAATAACTTCATTTTTTGACTATTTTGAAGTCTTCTCTTACACAGTCATCCATTGAGAAAGGGAAAGAAAGGAAGGAAGAAAGGAAGGAAGGAAGAAAGAAAGAAAGAAAGAAAGAAAGAAAGAAAGAAAGAAAGAAAGAAAGAAAGAACGAAAGGAGGGAGGGAGGGAGGGAGGGAGAGAGGAAGGAAG